>NC_134483.1:541614100-541616164 GCF_040206685.1 Ascaphus truei
GAGGGGTGAGTGTGTTATGGTGGCGGCTGATCTCCGGGACACCTGGAGCCCACCACAACTGGAGGCGCAAGCACCAAGAGCGAACATCAGAGATCCCCATAAGCCTGTCCTGATCTCCATAAGACCGCAGATCAACTCAGCTCTCCTGGAGCCCAGCAGATATGCCAGCACCACACAGCAGTTAGTAGCAGTGTATTCCTCAGAAAGGTCCCTAGATGAGATTGGGGGGGGGGGGGGGGATACATGGGCTACATATAATATACAGTATAGTCGGGCCAAGCTTCGAACGTGCACCGGCGTAGGAGAGAGAGGGAGGCCTGGCGTGGATGACAGGAGGCCTGGCGTGGGGGAGAGAGAGGGAGGCCTGGCGTGGATGACAGGAGGCCTGGCGTGGGGGAGAGAGAGGGAGGCCGGGCGTGGGAGAGAGGTCCGCAACAGTTAAGGAGAGCCAGGACCTGGTGGCACTCAGATCTCTGGCCAGGCTCAAATTCCAGTGCAAGCCGGCCAAGCCCCCCGCAGCCGCCGGGCCTGGGACACTTGTCCCGGTTCTCCCCCCCCTGTCGGCGGCCCTGGCTGCATGGACCAGAAACTCCCAGGTTACTATGGATAACTTACGGTATATAGGTTAACCAAGTAGCTCCAGATGACAGGGCCAGGCACAGCAATCCTTGTAAAAAATAACGTATGCATTTACTGCTATACTTGTATTAACGTATATTGTGTTTTGTTGCAGAGTTCCACTAGGCTCGCTTGCGCCGTTTATATTTAATTGTGCATTAAATATTGCTGTTTTGTATTTTAATTTACTGTGTTAGGGTAATTATGCATTCAGCTGTTACTTAACCATGTTGGGTTGTAATTGGCTACATGAGAGCCAATCAATAGAGACCA
Organism: Ascaphus truei; assembly: GCF_040206685.1. Taxonomy (NCBI): domain Eukaryota; kingdom Metazoa; phylum Chordata; class Amphibia; order Anura; family Ascaphidae; genus Ascaphus; species Ascaphus truei. Next base: position 541,614,992 of record NC_134483.1, read on the forward strand.
TCGGGTACTTATTAGCCTTTGGTACAATTCAGTGCAGGATTATTCCCTGAGGAAGTAGCATTCTGCTACGAAACGCGCAGGACTATCCTGTAATATTGAATCCTAAGTGAAGGCTAAGTCCTGTTTCTACTATCCGGGTACCCCTGAAGCTCTTCATAGTGTTTATTTGGTGTAGCGGGTTCAAGTGTACGTCCGCGTTCTCGATCGCCATTAAGTGGCGTCCCGACGGGGAGATCACTGACTTGCAAATAACCATCAATACACGTGTCTAGGGGGTCTGCTGCTGGACAGAAGAAGAGGTAAGGAGGGAGCCCCTGGGAATACCCCCCTCACCCACACACCAAACAACACTGAAAACAGACCAGCTGGGCAGTCCACGAGCAGGCAAACCTGGAACAGGGTCAGGGGGGAGACAGGAGGAGGGGAAAACATAAGGAAAGATACAAAATACATTTGGCTGCTACTATCCTGTGTACCTCAAGAAATCAGTGAGGGAGGCTGATACAAGCTCCAGACACTCTACGCCAGGCATGTCAAACTCGCGGGCCGCATGCGGCCCACACCGAGTATCTGTGCGGCCCACCCAGTGTGTCCCGGTTACAGCGGCGGTGAGGAGGATGCGGCAGCTGGTAAGTATTCTCTGTGTGAGTGAATGCTGCCAGGTGATTGGATGAAGGGCCGCATGGGTTTGAATGAAGGAGGCGGGGCTTAGAATGCCGGCCGGGATGCAGGGGATTGGTCGCAGGCAGGTCAGAGGAAGCCGGGGGCGGGGCTTCCGCTTCGTGCAGAGCACACGGTGAGTGTGTGTGTCTGCCTTCCCGCTCCTGGCTCCTCTGCCTGCTGCGCGGTGTCCCCCGCCGGGCGGGCAGCCACAGGGACCCGGGGTAGAGGCGCTCACCCCCCCTTGCTGCTGACCCCCCTTGCCGCTGACCCCCCCTTGCTGCTGACCCCCCTTGTCGCTGACCCCCTTGCCGCTGACCCCCCTTGCCGCTCACCCCCTTTGGCGCTCACCCCCCTTGCCGCTCACCCCCCTTGCCGCTCACCCCCTTTGGCGCTCACCCCCCTTGCCGCTCACCCCCTTTCTGCGCCCCCCCCTTGCCGCTCACCCCCTTTCTGCGCCCCCCCCCTTGCCGCTCACCCCCTTTCTGTGCCCCCCCCTTGCACCCTTGGCGC
>NC_134483.1:541616364-541776364 GCF_040206685.1 Ascaphus truei
TGCAAATAACCATCAATACACGTGTCTAGGGGGTCTGCTGCTGGACAGAAGAAGAGGTAAGGAGGGAGCCCCTGGGAATACCCCCCTCACCCACACACCAAACAACACTGAAAACAGACCAGCTGGGCAGTCCACGAGCAGGCAAACCTGGAACAGGGTCAGGGGGAGACAGGAGGAGGGGAAAACATAAGGAAAGATACAAATACATTTGGCTGCTACTATCCTGTGTACCTCAAGAAATCAGTGAGGGAGGCTGATACAAGCTCAGACACTCTACGCCAGGCATGTCAAACTCGCGGGCGCATGCGGCCCACACCGAGTATCTGTGCGGCCACCCAGTGTGTCCCGGTTACAGCGGCGGTGAGGAGGATGCGGCAGCTGGTAAGTATTCTCTGTGTGAGTGAATGCTGCCAGGTGATTGGATGAAGGGCCGCATGGGTTTGAATGAAGGAGGCGGGGCTTAGAATGCCGGCCGGGATGCAGGGGATTGGTCGCAGGCAGGTCAGAGGAAGCCGGGGGCGGGGCTTCCGCTTCGTGCAGAGCACACGGTGAGTGTGTGTGTCTCCTTCCCGCTCCTGGCTCCTCTGCCTGCTGCGCGGTGTCCCCCGCCGGGCGGGCAGCCACAGGGACCCGGGGGTAGAGGCGCTCACCCCCCTTGCTGCTGACCCCCCCTTGCCGCTGACCCCCCTTGCTGCTTGACCCCCCTTGTCGCTGACCCCCTTGCCGCTGACCCCCCTTGCCGCTCACCCCCTTTGGCGCTCACCCCCCCTTGCCGCTCACCCCCCTTGCCGCTCACCCCCTTGGCGCTCACCCCCCTTGCCGCTCACCCCCTTTCTGCGCCCCCCCCTTGCCGCTCACCCCCCTTTCTGCGCCCCCCCCCTTGCCGCTCACCCCTTTCTGTGCCCCCCCTTGCACCCTTGGCGCTCCCTTTGCCCCCGGTCCGCATGTTGCGGAAGATGGGCGTGGGGGCGGGCAGTGGTGGTGCGCGATCACGAGGATCAAAAAGCAGGCCTTTCTTCTGTCCCCCGCCCCCCCCCCCCCCCGCATCCATCCGTCACGTCGCTGTTCTCCGCTTTGTGTGGGGTGTGGGGGGGAGTGTGTTGGGTGTGGGGGGAGTGTGTGGGGTGTGGGGGGAGTGTGTGTGTGGGGGGGGAGTGTGTGTATGTGGGGGGGGAGTGTGTGTATGTGGGGGGAGTGTGTGTGTGTATGTGGGGGGTGTGTGTGTATGTGGGGGGGGGTGTATGTGGGGGTGTGTGTGGTATGTGGGGGGTGGGGGAGTGTGTGTATGTGGGGGGTGGGGGAGTGTGTGTATGTGGGGGGTGGGGAGTGGTGTGTTTGTGGGGGGGGGGAGAGTGTGTGTATGTGGGGGGTGGGGGAGACTGTGTGGGTGTCTGTGTGTGGTCAGTTTCTTTGTTGGTCTGTCTGTGTGTGTGTCTGTAGGTCAGTGGCTGTGTACGTCTGTGCAGGACAGAGAGAGAATGGGGGGGGGAGAGAAGAGAGGGGGGGAGAGAGAGAGAAGAGGGGATTGAGCGAATGGGGGGGGGGGAGAAGGAGATGGGTGGGGAGACAGAGAATAGAGGGGATTGAGCGAATGGGGGTGGGGAGGGAAGGGAGAGAGAATAGGGGGACACAATGGGGAGAGGGTGAGAGAAAAGGGGGGGGAAGTAGAGAGAGAATGAGGACAGGGCCGCCAACAGGCCGGGGTGGTCAGGCACCACCCTCTCTCTCTCTCTTCCCCCACCCTCTCTCTCTCTCTCCCCCACCATCACTCTCTCTCTCCCCCACACTCTCTCTCTCCCTCTCTCCCCCCACCCTCTCTCTCTCCCTCTCCCCCCACCCTCTCTCCCCCCCTCTCTCTCTCACTCTCCCACCCTCTCTCCCACACCCTCTCTCCCCCACCCTCTCTCTCACTCTCCCACTCCCTCACTCTCCCACTCTCTCACTCTCACTCTCCCACTCTCCACCCTCTCTCCTCTCTCTCTCCCCCACCCTCTCTCTCTCTCCCACTCTCTCTCTCTCTCTCTCTCCCCCACCCTCTCTCCCACCCTCTCTCTCTCCACCCTCTCTCTCTCTCCCCCACCCTCTCTCTCTCCTCCACCCTCTCTCTCCCCCCCACCCTCTCTCTCTCTCTCTCTCCCACTCTTTCTCTCTCCCCGATCCTCTCACTCTCTCTCCCACCCTGTCTCTCTCTCTCTCCCACCCTCTCTCTCTCTCTCCCACCCTCTCTCTCTCTCCCACCCTCTCTCTCTCTCTCCACCCTCTCTCTCTCTCCCCCCACCCTCTCTCTCTCCTCCACCCTCTCTCCCCCCCCACCCTCTCTCTCTCTCCACTCTTTCTCTCTCCCCCACCCTCTCTCTCTCTCCCACCCTCTCTCTCTCTCTCCCACCCTCTCTCTCTCTCCCACCCTCTCTCTCTCTCCCACTCTCTCTCCCCCCCCACCCTCTCTCTCCCCCCCCCACCCTCTCTCTCTCCCCCACCCTCTCTCTCTCTCTCACCCTCTCTCTCTCTCCCACCCTCTCTCTCTCCCACCCTCTCTCTCTCTCCCACCCCTCTCTCTCTCTCCACTCTCTCTCTCTCTCCCACTCTCATCTCTCTCTCCACTCTCTCTCTCTCCCACCCTCTCTCTCTCCCACCCTCTCTCTCTCCCACCCTCTCTCTCTCTCCCATCCTCTCTCTCTCTCCCATCCTCTCTCTCTCTCCCATCCTCTCTCTCTCTCTCTCCCACCCTCTCTCTCTCTCCCCCACCCTCTCTCTCTCCCCCACCCTCTCTCTCTCTCTCCCACCCTCTCTCTCTCTCCCACTCTCTCTCTCTCTCCCACTCTCTCTCTCCCACTCTCTCTCTCCTCCACCCTCTCTCTCCCCCCCACCCTCTCTCTCTCTCCCACTCTTTCTCTCTCTCTCTCTCACCCTCTCTCTCTCTCCCACCCTCTCTCTCTCCCACCCTCTCTCTCTCTCCCACCCTCTCTCTCTCTCCCACTCTCTCTCTCTCTCCCACTCTCTCTCTCTCTCTCCCACTCTCTCTCTCTCCCACCCTCTCTCTCTCCCACCCTCTCTCTCTCCCACCCTCTCTCTCTCTCCCATCCTCTCTCTCTCTCCCATCCTCTCTCTCTCTCTCTCTCTCTCTCCCACCCTCTCTCTCTCTCCCCACCCTCTCTCTCTCCCCCACCCTCTCTCTCTCTCTCTCTCTCCCACCCTCTCTCTCTCCACCCTCTCTCTCCCTCCACCCCCTCCCTCCCTCTCTCTCTCTCTCTCTCCCACCCTCTCTCTCTCCCACCCTCTCTCTCTCTCTCCCCCACCCTCTCTCTCTCTCTCTCTCTCTCCCACCCTCTCTCTCTCTCTCTCTCTCTCTCTCTCTCCCAACCTCTCTCTCTCTCTCCCACCCTCTCTCTCTCCCACCCTCTGTCTGTCACCCTCACCCACTCTCTCTGTTTTATCTTAACTGCACTATACCTACACCGAAATAACCTATTCTGCTTTCTTCAGATCTGACTCAAGTTTCACACGGGAGACATCGGAAGACAGGTAGGGAACACCTCCCCTCCAGTATAGTACCTTGAGGGACTGCGGATCAGGTAAGATCCCAGGCGGGATTGCTGCTTTGGAAATTGTTACGAGGGGGCGTCCTGACACTGGTTAATGGGTTCAGAATCATTCACGTCTGGCTTTTTTTTGGTTCTGTTAGTGAGGTCAACACACACACACACACACACACACACACACACACACACACACACACACACACACACACACACACACACACACACACACACACAACTTTTCGAAATAAACCTACGTTTCTATGAAAATTTAAGTTTTTTTTTGCGGCCCACCTAGTCTTAAACCTTGTTTATTTGGCCCTTGTTAGCATTTGAGTTTGACATGCTTGCTCTACGCCCTCCCTCCCCCTCTCCTCTCCCTCCCCCTCTGCTCCCGCCCCCCTCTCCTCTCCCCCCTGTCTGCCACCATCTTAGATTAGGCTGCAGTGCCCCCTCCCCCCTTAGCAAAGGCACCCAGCTGAGTGCAGCATCCAATTGTGTGCAGGAAAAGGTAAAGGCAACACACACATCTCAAAATGGACAAATATATAGATAAAACAAGTACCAGGATCAATAAGCAAAAAGACAAAGAAACAAAAAAAAAAAACAGGGGCCCCAGAGCCACAATCGCCAAATAGATCTGAAAGAGTTAATACACCACCAATACCCCAAGAACAGGAAATGACTTCGGTGGAGGCCATAGCCAGAGAGGTGCTGAAGCTGATCTCCCCTCTCTTCGAGGAAAAAATATCCGAGCTTAAAAATGTAATACAGGAGACGCTGGGCTCGCACGGGAAAAGACTGGAAGAATTGGAGAGCAGAACCATGGTTTGTGAGACAGAAGTACAGCAGCTGCAAAGCAAGCTAGAGGCACAATCTAAAACCCTAGTATCTATACAGGAAAAACTGGATGACCTAGAAAATAGAAGCCGTAGAAACAACCTGCGCATAATAGGGATTCCAGAAACTGTGAGGGGGACAGGCCTGACCCAGATGCTATCAAAATGGCTGCCGCAGGCGCTGGAAATGCCAAGCCCAGCAGAAGATCTGAAGATCGAGAGAGCTCACAGACTAGGACCAGAAAGAGACCAAGACAAAGCCAGACCGAGACCGGTCATCGTGAGGTTCCTAAACTATGCAGAGAGAGCAAACGTGCTAGCAGCCTACAGGAAAAAAGTCTGATCTGCACTACAATGGCAACAAACTACTAATCTTTCAAGATTTCTCGGCCCAAGTATCACAAAAAAGGAGAGAGTTCTCCCCATTATGCAAAGAGCTATACCAGAAAGGAAAACAATTTGCATTACTCTACCAGGCCAAACTGAGAGTCACGGAAGGCTCCAAGACCTTTCTATTTGAGTCACCAGAATTAGCACACGCGCACTTTAAAGAGGGACCAAATCCACGACCAAACAGTTCATGAACTAAACAAAAGGCAATCTTGGCAAACCTAGGCCAGCAAAAGCCAACTAAGTCAGCCTGCTTGGTGAGAACCCACAAGAATTACCACACAAAGCCCACAGACACAGCCTGTTGCTGCTTGTCAAGCTGGACCAAACAAGACATGGCAGGAAAAGGCCACCAAAAACTCAACCAAAATCAAAACTTCTTTCAACTCCAAAATACCAAAAACCCGGAGGGGGCCGCTCGCTGGGACGGCTCACCTCCAATGGAAAGCAAACAAAACAAAGATTATAACCCTGTGAAGGTAGAAGAGATTATGTGAATATATGTTTATCCGTTATTCCGAGTGTTATATAACTCAGCCCAGTAAATAGATATTGTCCAGTAAAGATGGCGCCTGTATCCGGGACCGCACCCTGAGAGCATCCTGGAAGGAAGAAATCCGGCTGATGCAAGATGTACAAACAACTGACTTATCAGCCCGAGTCTCTCATGAGCTGATCACGCACCCATGCACGAAGGAATGTACACGCCTCGGGGAATAATGTACACCAATGTGAGACGAAAGTGTGTCCTGGATCAAGATATAAACGGCTTAAGCCCAACCCCCACCTCGCCCCATTGATGTGATATATAAAATGTGTGTGCTGAACAATAAAGCAGTTCCTGTGTTACCCCCGGGGATAACGCATGTACTGAGATTGAAGCTGAACCTTGTGTCAGAGTCTTTCTTAGTGAGCTAGCGCATGCATGATTGAATTTGGAGCAAGTGACTGAAGAGAGAGAGAGACCCTGATATAGTGAGATTCACGACCTCATTATTTGGCGCCCAACGTGGAAGGGGGGAGCAGCGTGACTCCGGCTCACCACGAGAGACTGACCTGTCGCTGATTTTGCTGCAGAGACCGTGACACACCGAACCGAGGACTGATCACCCTCATTGTCAAGGTAAGCTCTTGCATACAATTTGTGTGTTATCTTGCCTATGATAAGTCGGTGGGTTGCTGCCTAGGTAGTATAATCTGTTTAGGTCTTTCACTCACGTTGATGTGATACAACGGTGTGATCTTTAGAGTCGCGCTCTGTTTAGAACTGTTAAAAATATCATACTCTTCAGTTGCTTGTGGTCACCTATAAGTTGCTAAATTGTACGAATGTTTACATGTTATATATGCTAGTCAGTGCCGCAAGTGGGAGCCCGAAGTTGAGAGGGATTTTTGTCGGCTGACTGGAGGTCGTATATGTAGGTGTATTAATGCATTAGTGTTGGGAACTTAAGACACCGAGTGGGTATTAATGGGAAATAGATTGCGGGTTGTCTGATTTATTTTCTGAATAGTAATTGCAAAATCCCTGAATGAAAGTGCAGGCTGTCAGCCCAGTACAGAGGGAACAGGACAGGCACTGATGGTCTGGGGGCGGTAACCTGATAGTGGTTCCCTCGGGTGAAGTAGTACTCTGTCTCCGGTACCGGGTGTCTGGGGTCAGGGACCCAACGTCTGAGGGCGGTAACCAAACAGTGGTTCCCTCGAGACGGTGACACAGGACCGAGAATTCAGAGATGTTGCACTTATTTAAGAAAAAACATGTGTTGCCCACAGGGGCACAGACAGCACTAGATTTAGTCCGCACTCGAGAAGGAAAGAAATATACCAAACATGCTACTAATCTATATAAACTGGCTGGAGTCCCGCCTACGGGAAGATTACAACCCAGCATATGGTCTAAAATGATAACCGAATCCCGGGGAACGCTGGAAGACAAAGGTCTTTTAGAGGTAGCACAGGCTCATCTCCGAGTAGCGGGAAAATTGTGTGATGAAGGTTATGAAGAAGTACGGGGGGAGGGTGGAGCAGAAAATACTGATCCCCTATATGGATATATGAAGCCTGTTAAAGCTGAGGAAACCCCATATCCGCCGCCATACCAAGATGGCGCCCGCCCTAGTCCAAAGGGGTGGGTCTGTCACCATTGTGGTATGCAAAATCCAGAATGGCGGAGTTTCTGCTATAATTGTGGTGTGCCCCGTCCCGGCCCACCGCCCATCTCATCCGAGAAGTCCGCCCCTTCCGCTTCCGCCCAGACGCCCCCTCCCGCCCCTCTATATCCTATCCTCACCCCTTCCGGTTCCTTTTACCAAGGCCCGGATACAGGAAAAGGGTATGGTGGCACGCAAGGCCTTAAGCCTGCTGGCACGCAAGGCCCTATTGGCAGTGGAACGCAGGAGGTTATGTCCGCCCTACAAGTGCTTTTCCCTGTGTTTGGCCTTCGGGAACTCCTCGAGACCCCGGAAGCTCAAGCTTTAATGAATTCACGCCGACCCGCGATAGATCCGAAGGAAGGACCCGAATCCTCAAATGAGGCGGAATTCGATGACCCAATTCCACCCGCACCCCCACTTGCTTCCCGACCAATGTGCCCACCGACCTCCACGCCGAAGGCCCCGCCCTTCCCCAAACCCCCGATTGCCCCGAAACCACGGCCGATTAATCCCCAGGCCTTGGCCTTAGAACAATGGTTCCCGGCTCTCTTTAAGCCATATCGCACCCCACAAGGCACTCAAGTCACTATCAGTGTAGGAATTGGGGACATAACCACGGCAGTAGTAGATGTAATTGTCAACCCTGCCAACACGAACCTACAACATAAGGGTGGGTTGGCCAGAATTATTTCTCAAGCAGCAGGGCCCTCAGTTCAGCGAGATTGCAACACGATTATTGCTAATGCGGGCCCCATACCAACGGGAGAAATCGCAATTACCGGGCCCGGCAACTTACCTGTAGGTCGGATAATACATGCAGTGGGCCCCCAATATGACCCCGATTTCCCTGAGTTATGTGGATCCCAATTAAGGTCTGTTATATGGAACACCTTAAGGCATTTATCAGAACCGGCCTGTGTTCAGCGCGGAATTATTTCCGTGGCTTTCCCTTTGGTGTCCACTGGATTATTTAGATACCCATTAGAACCGGCGGTGGACATAATTATAGCCACTATACGAGATTTTATAACCACACAGGAAACACAGCTCACCGAAGTCAGGGTAGTTACCGACAAACCGGAACGAATGCCGGCACTTCTGGCAGCTATGAACTCTAGAAGCCCACCTCACGAGATTGTGCCCTCGGCAATTCCCCATCACCCCCAGATGTACCATGCCCAGGGGAAATCAGGAATAAAGCCAGAACAGTCTGCGGAGGGTCAACACACCGCTATGACAGACAATACACCGCGTAATGTCCCCAAGCTTGGTCTTCAGTATGTTACGTTCACCCCTACACAAGTTTCCACTCTGGTGTCTGGTCTACCTGACCCGGAGAAACAACCTATGCCGTTCTACAGACGAATGTGCCAGATACAGAAAACCTACGGATGCACCTGGCAGGATCTACAATCTCTCACGGAGATTAAATGCACCGACAGTTTCCTGCCACTAATGGCCCCGGCATTCGACCAAAGTCAGTCACAACCTATTGATACATACTCCTCGGGACTCACTTATTGTCAACAACTCAAACTCTGGGCCCAGGAAGCACTCACAGAGTTACAGGGCTCACTCCAAGAGATCACACAACAAACGGATGAATCAGTGGAACAATACGGCTCCAGGATCAGAATACTGTTCGAAGATCTTGGCTTTGCCACTCAAGCCAAGGCTCACCGTATGATCCTGACTAAGGCTTTCGTAGATGGACTCAATGAACAGCTGAAAGACAAAATTATGTCAATACGCCCAGATTGTATTGGGGGAACATTACAAGACGCTATATTAGTAGCTAAAGGGTTTGCCCGGTCACACGCAAAGGAACTGAAAGACAAAGGAAAAAAGAAAGCACTTGCTCTAATGATGCAAGAAAATGAATGCGCAGATGCGGTTTTATGTCCATCTCTTACTACCTCGCCTCCCGCACCTGCTCCTTTCCCTCCACCGTCCGCCCCCGCCCCTTTCCAACCACCCAGTAATAATCCATACCCGCCCCCTCCTTTCCCTCCTTACCCACAGCCATACCCCTACCCTGCCCCTGCCCCGGCCTACGCACCTTTCTATCCACAACCCACCCCCCAACAAGGATACTACCCAAATAATGGGCCTCGGCAAGACAGGAGACAAAACGGAGGAGGCCGCAGCCAAGGCGGACCAACTTGCTGGAACTGTGGAATAGTTGGACATGTCAGGAGAGAATGCAGGAAGCCCAGACCAGACCAACTACCTGAGGGACCTCCACCCCGGTCCTGAAAGGGGGGACAACCTGGGACCGCCATGGCAGCAGTGGGGCAAACTGCTGTTTGTGGGAAAGTCACTCTCACAGTAGCAGAGGTCCCTATGTATTTCCTGGTGGACTCAGGGGCGTCCACGTCTGTTATATCCAAAAAATTGCTCCCCCCCACTATAGAACTTTCCGATGATTGGATGACATCAATGGGGGTAGAGGGAAAGCCGCAAAACAGCCGCCTTACTGTTCCTGTACCTCTCGGACCGTTCTCAGAAGTCGCTGCTAGATTTCTGGTATCGAACACCTGCCCTCTAAATCTATTAGGGTCCGATATTTTACAAAGACTAAGGGCAAATATTCTATATGATGAGTGCGGCATGCAACTTATTCTCCATCGCCCGGAAGGGGGAGACACCCCCCCCGATATCTGCATCATCCGAGCTTTACCGCTGATGCTGTTACAGGAACAATCCAACCCAAATACTGGTTCTCCTAGCCATATTGAATCTCAAGTTCCTTCCAGTTTATGGTCTGTAGGACCTGAGGATGTGGGGCTTCTTCCCGTTCCCCCAGTGGTTGTACAGATGAAATCTGGAGTCCCTTACCCAAGAATCCCGCAATACCCTCTCAAAGCTGCACAGGAAGCCAGTTTGAAGATACAAATTCATGCATATTTGGAGAAAGGGGTGCTCAGGTATTGCACTTCACCTTGCAATACTCCTCTGTTTCCTGTCAAGAAGAAAAGTGTCAAAGGCCAACCTGATAAATATCGATTGGTACAAGATCTGCGTGCTGTCAATGCAGCAACCATATTGGAAACCCCTGTTGTCCCCAATCCAAATACTCTTCTCAGCGGGGTCCCTCCCGAGGCCAGTCTCTTCACAGTTATAGACCTGGCCAATGCTTTTTTCAGTGTTCCCCTTCATGAGGACTCCCAATTTTTATTTTCTTTTACTTTCCAAGGAGCTCAACTGACATGGACAAGAATACCCCAAGGGGCCCAGAATAGCCCTAACCAGTTTTCCCAAGCTTTGAAACTCTCTCTTTCACCATGGGTGTTAGCTCACCCTGAAGCTACGCTACTCCAGTATGTTGATGACCTTCTGCTATGTGGCCCGATTGACGGCCAACAGATGGAATCACTCTCTATCTCTCTGCTGCAACATCTGTCCTCTATCCAATGCAAAGTCTCCAAGTCAAAACTCCAGTGGTGTCTCCCTAAAGTTGTTTTTCTGGGACATTGTATATCACAAGGAATCCGACATCTGACAGATGAAAGGAAACAAGCTATTGTATCTGTCTCGTATCCATCCTCCATCAGTCAACTGCAATCATTCCTTGGACTTATCACCTACTGTAGACAGTGGATACCTGACGCTTCCAGGCTTATGCAACCGCTGTATGATGCGCTGAAAACTGGTCCCAAGGAAGACGATGTGGCCGACCCAGTTGCCTATCAATTATATCGACACTGTTTCAATCTTCTGAAGGAGGCTATTTCAAGTGCACCAGCATTGGGCCTTCCAGACTACACCAAGCCATTCAATCTATATGTGTCCGAGCGAGACGGCCATGCTTCGGGAGTGCTTACGCAGTCCCATCGGGAGAAACAGCGCCCTGTCGGGTACTACTCCTGCAGACTGGATCCGGTTGCACGTACTTCTCCGAGTTGTCTCAAAGCCGCCCATTCTGCACAAGTACTGCTGGATAAAGTGGCGGATATCACTCTCGGACATGATGTTATTATTCAAGCTCCACATGACTTGGCTGCTGTTCTCTCGCTGACATTACCCCGACATCTCTCGCATCAACGTCATTTAAGACTTCAGTGCTCATTGCTTCTTCCGTCTTATGTTTCTTTTCAACGATGTACCACTATCAACCCAGCAACTCTTCTGCCACATATCCCAAAGGGGGGAGAGGAACCAATGGAAGAATTAAACACTTCTAGTCCACCAGTGTCCCCCCATGACTGTTTACTCACTTACAGCAAGACACGTCAGAACCACAGAATATGTCTACTACTGCGATTCCAGGGGCTGATCTGGAACTCTGGACGGATGGCTCAAGGTATGCCGATGACAACGGCAGATTCCATACCGGTTTTGCCGTCACCACGGAGAAAGAGATTCTCTACGCTGAAGCATTGCCACCAAGCAGGTCAGCCCAGGAAGCGGAATTGATTGCGTTACAAACAGCATTGGAGATGGCAGAAGGAAAAAGGGTGAATATAAGAACAGACTCACGATATGCTTTTGGCATTGCCCATGATTTTGGTACTATCTGGAGAAATAGAGGATTCATAACCTCCTCAGGAACACCGGTGAAGCATGCCACCCTTATCCAAGGACTTATGCATGCTATGGGACTACCTATCCAGGTAGCGGTTCTCAAGGTCAAGGCACATGGAAAAGTGGACAGCACGGAAACAAGAGGAAATCAATTAGCTGACCAAGCCGCCAAACAAGCTGCCTTGGGATCTGTGTCAGAGAGATGGCTAGCCATGGAAGACATGGAAGTAGCAATGGTAAGCACGCGGGCACAAGAAAAGAAACAACGGGAGGAAACAGAGGCACAAATCGAGGCTGAAGAGTTTCCCGAAATTAATACAGCACGACCTCCAGTTGTTAAACTACAACAGGAACAGGCAAAAGTATTATCAGAAGAAAAGAAGCAGTGGAGGAAAGATGGGGCGACCGTGGAAAAGAAAACTGGTCTGTGGAAAAAGGATAATGTATACTGTCTTCCAAGAAGAATGTATCCAGCCGTAGCAACATGGGCACATGGAGCCACACACCGAGGAAAGAATCAAGCCCTCGCATATGTAAGGAAGTTCTACTATGCTCCTGGGATCAGTACCACATTGGCCGCATACAACCGAGCCTGTCAGGTTTGTCAAACCTGTAATCCCAGCAGCACACAGACCGTACCCACCCAGCATTTAGCCAAACCCGACTACCCATGGCAGAGAATCCAAGTGGACCATATTCACATGCCCCCGGCCGGGGGATACGAGTATGTATTGGTAGTAGTGGATATGTTTTCAGGATGGCCCGAAGCTTACCCAGTCAAGAATATGACGGCAAAGGTGACAGCGAAGAAAATGCTTATCGAAATAGCATGCAGGTTTGGTATACCTGAAGTGATCGAAAGTGACCAAGGACCGGCGTTCACAGCCTCTATTTTTGGGGAACTATGGTTTATGTTGGGATCTCATCAAGGACTCCACACTCCCTATCACCCACAAAGTTCGGGAAAGGTGGAAAGGATGAACGGCACACTGAAAACCAAACTACTTAAAATGAGTCAAGATCACCCCCTCCCCTGGCCAGATCTATTGCCTATAGCGTTATATCATGTCAGACACACGCCCCAGGCCAAACATGGGCTTACCCCATATGAAGTCCTATTTGGGTCCCCTCCCAGAATACCAGAGATAGATAGTCAGGAATTACAAAAGGGTCAAGATAAAGTAGTACAATTTGTGATTTCGCTTGCTCGAGAATTGTCTAACTCTCGTTCTGTAGTATCTGCTTCTCTTCCAGAGTCCACAGGAGACACGGTACACCCCTTCCAACCTGGGGATAGCGTGTATCTGAAGAAACACGTGAGACCCGATTGTTTGGAGCCCAGATTTGAAGGTCCATATCGAGTTCTGCTGATCACACCTACGGCAGTGAAACTTGAAGGGAAAGGACCCTGGATCCACGCTTCTCACTGCAAAAAGTCTCCCATTGAAGCTCCATGATGTATATCCTTTTTATTATTACGCTAATTATTACTGCTGAAGCCGCCCCAATCACTTTCTGGGTAAACACCTCCATGCCCCTCCAGACATTCACAACTGATTTCTGTAAAATAGCGGAGTGTGGAACAACAAACTATATCTATGAATCAAGGTACATAAATATGCAGGCTATGTTATATCTTTGCGTCACTCAGCCGGAAAACGAATGGTGTTCCTCTTGGTCAAATGTAGGATGGAACACCGGAGATGATTGGGCATATAGGCCAAAGGGAGGGTTAAATAAGAAAGATAAGAATGGAAAATCTCTTCTTACCCGGTTAACCCTTACTAAGGGATCTTGGAATCCTACCAAATGCGAGAATAATGCTCAACCAGTTTGTTTGCCTTTCTATTTACAATTGGAAAATCCCTCAGAAGGAGATATGGGAAAATATGTGCTGGGTATGTACAGAGGTGCTCTCCACAACAAGATGGGGCAAATTGAGTTAAAAGATATCGCCAGTAGACCAGTATCACCAACTTCTCAACCCAGCCGTAAGGACAAACTGAATAACCAAATCCAAGAGGTATTACCTATTCCGGGCTTGACATGGGAAGATGTTTTCCAAATAGAGACCCGAACCGATGTCAGGAAAAATCTGTGGATTGAATGGGTAAAATATACAGTCAAAAGTTCAGGGCAAAATATTAGTTGCATAGCCTGTGCAGCTGCAAACGCCCATCTAGCCACAGTCCCTTTAATACTCCCGGGAAATGAAACAAAATGTCTAATTACTGTCCTGACAGGTGAGAATGCTACCAACTGCCCTAAGTTAATGCCTCTAGTGTCTCAAAGGACTAGTGTAAAGCCCCCAAGAGAGGTATTTATTCATGACGGAAACTATACTTGTTTCATAGCCACCAGTAATTCCGGAGTCAAACTAGGGAGATTTGCTCCTGGATTCTGTGTCTCTAATTCCTCGGTGCTTTCAGACAAACTACAAAACCACACTCTACATCTGCTGGATATATATTGGTTGTGTGGTAATGGTAGGCTCCGAAATATTCTACCCCCAATGTGGCAAGGACAGTGTGCATTGGTTAAGGTAGTTATGCCTTTTAGAGTGCTCCCATGGGAACCGGAAATACAGTATCTATCCGGGAAACCTCTCTCTCTGCTAAGGTCAAAAAGGAGTATTGAAACAACTCTACCAGGTGGTAATTATGTATATATAGATGCAATAGGGGTTCCAAGGGGGGTCCCTGATGCATTTAAGGCCCAAGACCAAATTCTAGCAGGATTAGCATCCATTTTTCCCCAGGTCCAAATCAATAAAAACGTTGACTGGATAAATTATCTGTATTATAACCAACAAAGGTTTATAAATTATAGCAGGGACGCTTTCCAAGGTATAATTGAGGAACTAGGGCCAAATACCCGAATGACTCTTCAGAATCGAATGGCCTTGGATATGCTTTTAGCAGAAAAAGGGGGGGTATGTTCAATGTTTGGAGAAGAATGTTGCACGTTTATCCCAGAAAACTCTGTTATAGATGGAAAGACGGTCAAAGCACTCAACCAGATCAGGGATCTAGCGGCAGAAGTTAAGAGGAATTCAGGGGTGGATACCAGCTGGGCCAACTGGCTGGCAGATTGGGCTGGAGGCTGGAAGTCAATTCTCACGACTATTGGATTGATTTTGTTATGTTTATTTGTCTTTGCTATCCTTGTGCTTTGCTGTGTCTTTCCTCTTTATCGGAAACTAATGTATAAAGTAGTCGGAGCAGAAACGATGATGAGTACAGGAAGTGATCTGGAATCATTTTTGCAAACTAAAGCTAAGCCGGATATGCCTACCCGAAGCCCCCCAAAGCAGAAATATATTATGCATAATTCTTTATTATAAGAACCAAGTTTCTGGGGAAAGAGACTCCTACGATGTTTACAGTCTTGATGGAAGGTATGAATATCTGTTAGAGATGTGTTGTGCCAGTAGTCAAGTGAAGAAATCCTTTCCCCATTCCCCGCATCGTAGGACAGCTTGTATCCCCTAGGGAGGGAACGAATAAATATAGATTCAAGGGGGGATTGTGAAGGTAGAAGAGATTATGTGAATATATGTTTATCCGTTATTCCGAGTGTTATATAACTCAGCCCAGTAAATAGATATTGTCCAGTAAAGATGGCGCCTGTATCCGGGACCGCACCCTGAGAGCATCCTGGAAGGAAGAAATCCGGCTGATGCAAGATGTACAAACAACTGACTTATCAGCCCGAGTCTCTCATGAGCTGATCACGCACCCATGCACGAAGGAATGTACACGCCTCGGGGAATAATGTACACCAATGTGAGACGAAAGTGTGTCCTGGATCAAGATATAAACGGCTTAAGCCCAACCCCCACCTCGCCCCATTGATGTGATATATAAAATGTGTGTGCTGAACAATAAAGCAGTTCCTGTGTTACCCCCGGGGATAACGCATGTACTGAGATTGAAGCTGAACCTTGTGTCAGAGTCTTTCTTAGTGAGCTAGCGCATGCATGATTGAATTTGGAGCAAGTGACTGAAGAGAGAGAGAGACCCTGATATAGTGAGATTCACGACCTCATTAACCCCACAGAAGGAATTGAATAGATGCAGCCTCAAGATGACGCTAAAGTAGAAACCGAGGATTCCCAAATCCGGATAAACAACCTCAAGATGGTCTCATGGAATGTCGGGGGCCTGAATTCACCAGCAAAAAGGAGGAAGATACTCTCCCACATCAAAAGATCCAAAGCACAAGTGACGCTCCTCCAAGAGACACACCTCCTGAAGGAAGATACCAAAAGACTAAAAGCACCATGGATCCAAGAAATAATCGCGGCACCATATACGGGAAAGCAAAGAGGAACTGCAATACTAATAAACAAAAATGTGAACTACACCATCCATAAAACTCTGAAAGATCCGGGAGGCAGATATCTCATGGTCGACATCACCATAGAAGACTCGAGACTGTTGTTGGTTAATGTATATGCTCCGAACTTGCCTAACCATTTGTTTTTCACAGATCTCTACCAAAGAATTTTGGAGTGGGACGCAGAGACCGTTGTTGTAGGAGGCGACTTCAATGTAGTGGAGGACTGGACACTTGACAGATCAGGAAACAAAAGGGTACCGCACCACTCACACGCACAACGGGGAACTTTAAAATCCTTCAGGGAGAACCTAACACTGGTAGACCCCTGGAGAATTTTAAACCCGCTAGAGAAAGATTTCACTTTTTTTTCACACGCACACAATATGTTCTCAAGAATAGACCGGTTCCTAATCTCAACCAATTTAATGCAGAGAATAAACTCGGCTAAAATAGAAAATATAATAATTTCAGACCATGCACCAATATGGATCAACTTAAGACTCAGTAAACCCAAAACTATCTCGCGAAGCTGGCGCATGCCCACGTATCTAGCCGACTCAAAAGAGTTCAAAGCGTATCTACAACACCAGTGGTCCAATTATGAGATGGACAACCAGCAGCATACTGTAGAACCCATTCTGTATTGGGAAACATCTAAGCAGTACTTAGAGGCCATATAATTGCTTACAGTATTAGGAAAAACAGAACCCTAAACACCAAACTGAACAACCTAAACACACAGCTAACACAGGCATTCCAAATATACAAGACAGATGATACAGAACAAAATAAGAAGCAGTATTTAGAAACCAAAGAGTTGTATGAGGCACTGCTGACTGAAAGAGCACAAACCCAACTTATGTATCAAAAAAATAGCTACTTTAGATGGGGCAATAAACCAGGGAAATTGTTGGCCAATATAACAAAAGAAACCAAAAGTACTAATCAAATAGTGTCCATTAGCACCAAGGAGGGTGGCAGAACAACAAACGCCAAAGAAATGTGTGCAACATTCCTAAATTACTACAAAAAACTCTACACAACAATCCCAGATGAAAAAGAATTAGGAGAAAAAGTTATACAAGAAGCAAACCTTCCTCAAATCTCCCAAGCAAACAGAGAGGCACTAGATCAACCTATAACAAACCTAGAAGTACAGTAAACTATAAACACACTTAAAAATAACAAATCACCAGGACCAAATGGCCTTAGCGCAGAATACTACAAATTATTAAACCCAGAAATAGCAATATCACTAACCAACCTATACAAACATATAAGGGAGGAAAAACAAATGCCGCAAAATTTTAATCTAGCGAAAATAATTGTCATCCCAAAACCAGGCAGGAATCTGGAACAACCATCGTCATACAGACCCATTTCCCTGTTAAACCAAGATTTAAAAATTCTAACAAAAATTTACACAAACCGTCTAAAAAATATACTCCCCAATATTATATCTCCAGAGCAAACAGGTTTTGTCCCCGGGAAACAGTCAGTTACGAGTATAAGATCAGCTGTGGCCACGGTGGTGACAGCAGGACAGTCCAAAGGCAACAACATAATAGTAAATCTCGACGCTGAAAAGGTATTCGACAAAATTACATGGGCACACATTACCAGGACTCTCCAGGCACAAAACTTTGGGGAGAATTTTACAACATTAATTCAAACTATATACAATTCCCTCAAAGCCTATATCACAGCTAATGCACTAAACTCAGAACTTTTCACGTTACAACGGGGAACAAGACAGGGCTGTCCCCTATCCCCAATGCTATTTGATATAGCACTAGACCCCTTAATTCGACACCTAAAACAGATGGAGGAATTCAAGGGCATTCAAATAGGTGGCAAAGAACTAAAAATCGCAGCATTTGCGGACGATATGCTCCTTTTCATTTCAAACCCTCAAAAGACAATACCCGCTATTATAGAAGCAATACAAATGTATGGCAAAGTCTCGGGCCTAACCATCAACTATGAAAAATCAGAGGCACTAGCTCTAGACTGCAATCAAAAGATAGAGTGGAAGGGCCCCTTCCCATTTAAATGGGCAAAAAAACACATCAAATTTCTGGGGGTACTCATCCCGAGCGATATCCATCAATTATATAATATTAATATTAGACCCCTGATAGAAAACATCACACAAACGCTCCGAAAATGGCAAAACTTAAGCGTAACATTTCTGGGGAGATGCCATCTGGTGAAGATGACAATCTTCCCAAAAATCCTATATATTCTGCAGATGTTGCCAATTATAATAAGAGACAAAGACGAAAAAAACTCTAAACAAAGCATTTCAAATTTTTATATGGAAAAACAAAAAGCCTAGAATTAGTATGGCAAAACTACAGCAACATAAAAGAAATGGAGGTGTAAACCTCCCCTCCCTTAAAATGTACAACTTGGCCGCTCTCTTGAGATATGCGGGAGACTGGATAAACCACACAAACTACTTCACAATATATGAAATTGACCAACAAATGTGCCCAGATATAAACTTGGCATATTTGTTACATAGGCCTTCTCACGAGGTCCCAAGAGCCATAAAAGAGAACCCATTACTATTCAGCACATATAAAGCGTGGTATAGAGCCAGGAAAACACTCTCTTTACAAAAGGAACAAATCGCTATTTCTACCGTTCACTAAAAACCTGCGGTTTCAGGAAGGGAAGGCGAATTACCCTTTTGAGGCCTGGGAAAAGAAGGGAATCCGTGGAATAGGGCAGCTCCTGCATTAACTAAATCACACAATTTACTCATTCCAGGAACTGAACGATAAATACGCACTGCCTAACACACAATTCTATGCATACCTACAGGCCAGGCACTACACATTGACATCACTAAACGACTTACCAACAGCAGATAGAGACAATCAACTTGATGCTCTCTTCCAAAGGGCAAAATATGGGAAAATCTCAATATCAAATTTTTATCAATGTCTGAAGAAAACATTACGTTTTGAGGGCAACACACCGGGAATGAGAGCTTGGTTAACAGACTGCCCAAACCTAAATATGGAGACTATCATGAGACAGTTTGAGAAATCGTTGAAAATCATCCCATCCACAATATACCAAGAAATGAACTACAACATTTTACATACAACAGATACTACGCCCAAATTCAGATACAAAGCAAAATTAGCGCTAGACAGTAAATGTACAAAGTGTGCAGCCCCACAGGCAGATCTTATGCACTGCCTATGGAACGGCCCAGTGGTCCAAGAGTTCTGGTCACGAATAGGCGAGTACTGCAAAGATTCCCCGAATACAATAATCCATATAGATCCCGAATATGCGATTTTTAATATTATAAACCTAAACGTTGAAGGGGCAGCAGGGGACCAAACTGATAACAGCAAACTGAAACAAATTATAGCTATGGCCGCAAGGAAAACAATCTTGCAACAGTGGATACATAACACTCCCCCATCTCTGCAGCTGTGGAGAGAAAAAATGTTTAGTATATTCACATTAGACTGGGTAGAAGCCACGACGGACAAAGAAAAAAAAGCGGAACGATTCTTTCAAATCTGGGAAAGCTTCATTGCCGCACAGTCAGACGAGACAAAGACAAAAATCAAAGAAAACTTTAAACACACAACATGGTATGCAACACGCACACACACACACACACAACATGGTATGCAACACGCACACTCACCAGGAATCCCCCAATAAGATTCTGAACACTACACCATCAATAAAAAAAACAGAGGGGGGGGGGGGGGTAGAAAAGTACCCAATAGGACTATGGACGATACCATAAGACTAGTGAAATAAATACCTCAGGATATCATACAGAGGTGTACGGGTCAAACAGGAGTGGCGAAAAGAGTACAAACATACTGGAGGAGGGAAGAGCCCTTATATAAATGACTTGGTTAGTTTGTCAGAGGGTCAAAACAGATGAAGCAAAGGCTGGGGTATACTATCAAGAGGGAATAAGTTGAAGGTAAAATGATATAACGGATTGACATAATACAAGTAAATGTTTACAAGTTGAGTTGAAGGTTCAAGTGTTACTATATTAAAAATAAAAAGGAAATAATGCAAATCAAATATTGTATAGAACATAAAGAGATACCTGTATAAGAATCTGCTACATTATGCATGTTAAAAATATACTGTATGTACAAGTCTGCAGAATTTCCAATAAAAATATTTTACAAAAAAAAAAAAAAATACACGTGTCTAGCTCAGCTGGTGTGGCGAAAGTTTAGCGCGTGAGACGTAGCAAACTCAGCTTTGAGTCAGTAGCTAACCACATGTTTTATCTCTGTAGGACCATCACCCGTACTTCTTAACTAATGTTTTTAAACTCTAAATTCCAGTCACACAACATTTTAGGAAACACCAATTAATTAAACATAAGTATGCCCATAGATTACATATGAACTGGTTTAACAACGGTTACAACTATATCCCATGTCATCCAAATGTTTTTTTGGCTGTTTTGTATTTGTATATAGACGTGGTAGTTACATTATATTGGGATAACTAAGGAAGTATGAAATATCTGACCTGTTTTTACACACAAGGGACCAGTGTTGAGTGTTATTCTTGACTCCTTCGCTCCTTTCAAATCCCTTGGGCAGTAAAGTTAGAGAACTGTGAGAACTAGGAGATGAGTTGGAAAGAAGTTTGTAGGAACCAGGATTGCACATATTTTGGGCAGTGGACATATTATCTATTGCTTGGCCTGACACTTTAAGGAGCCAGACGCGCTAAACTTCCGCCCATTCCTAGATCACAGATTACTACGACCCACACGTTAAACTTCCGCCCATTCCTAGATCACAGATTACTACGACCCACACGTTAAACTTCCGCCCATTGCTGGATCACAGATTGCTATGGGTCACGCACTAAACTTCCGCCCATTGCTGGATCACAGATTACTACGGCTCACGCGCTAAACTTCTGCACATTGCTGGATCACAGATTACTATGGGTCACGTACTAAACTTCTGCACATTGCTGGATCACAGATTACTATGGGTCACGCACTAAACTTCCGCCCATTGCTGGATCACAGATTACTACGGGTCACACACTAAACTTCCGCCCATTGCTGGATCACAGATTACTATGGGTCACGCGCTAAATTTCTGCACATTGCTGGATCACAGATTACTACGGCTCACGCGCTAAACTTCCGCCCATTGCTGGATCACAGATTACTATGGGTCACGCGCTAAACTTCTGCACATTGCTGGATCACAGATTACTAGGGGTCACGCGCTAAACTTCCGCCCATTGCTGGATCACAGATTACTACGGCTCACGCGCTAAACTTCCGCCCATTGCTGGATCACAGATTACTATGGGTCACGCGCTAAACTTCCGCCCATTGCTGGATCACAGATTACTATGGGTCACGCGCTAAACTTCCGCCCATTGCTGGATCACAGATTACTATGGGTCACGCGCTAAACTTCCGCCCATTGCTGGATCACAGATTACTATGGGTCACGCGCTAAACTTCTGCCCATTGCTGGATCACAGATTACTATGGGTCACGCGCTAAACTTCCGCCCATTGCTGGATCACAGATTACTATGGGTCACGCGCTAAACTTCCGCCCATTGCTGGATCACAGATTACTACGGGTCACACACTAAACTTCTGCACATTGCTGGATCACAGATTACTATGGGTCACGCACTAAACTTCTGCCCATTGCTGGATCACAGATTACTATGGGTCACGCGCTAAACTTCCACCCATTGCTGGATCACAGATTACTACGGGTCACGCGCTAAACTTCTGCCCATTGCTGGATCACAGATTACTATGGGTCACGCGCTAAACTTCCGCCCATTGCTGGATCACAGATTACTATGGGTCACGCGCTAAACTTCCGCCCATTGCTCGATCACAGATTACTATGGGTCACACACTAAACTTCCGCCCATTGCTGGATCACAGATTACTATGGGTCACGCGCTAAACTTCCGCCCATTGCTGGATCACAGATTACTATGGGTCACGTACTAAACTTCTGCCCATTGCTGGATCACAGATTACTAGGGGTCACACGCTAAACTTCTGCACATTGCTGGATCACAGATTACTACGGGTCACGTACTAAACTTCTGCACATTGCTGGATCACAGATTACTAGGGGTCACACGCTAAACTTCTGCACATTGCTGGATCACAGATTACTACGGGTCACACACTAAACTTCTGCACATTGCTGGATCACAGATTACTAGGGGTCACACGCTAAACTTCTGCACATTGCTGGATCACAGATTACTATGGGTCACGTACTAAACTTCCGCCCATTGCTGGATCACAGATTACTATGGGTCACACACTAAACTTCTGCACATTGCTGGATCACAGATTACTATGGGTCACACACTAAACTTCTGCCCATTGCTGGATCACAGATTACTATGGGTCACGCGCTAAACTTCCGCCCATTGCTGGATCACAGATTACTATGGGTCACGCGCTAAACTTCCGCCCATTGCTGGATCACAGATTACTATGGGTCACGCGCTAAACTTCCGCCCATTGCTGGATCACAGATTGCTATGGCTCACGCGCTAAACTTCCGCCCATTGCTGGATCACAGATTACTATGGGTCACGCGCTAAACTTCTGCCCATTGCTGGATCACAGATTACTATGGGTCACGCGCTAAACTTCTGCACATTGCTGGATCACAGATTACTATGGGTCACACACTAAACTTCTGCACATTGCTGGATCACAGATTACTACGGGTCACACGCTAAACTTCTGCACATTGCTGGATCACAGATTACTACGGGTCACACACTAAACTTCCGCCCATTGCTGGATCACAGATTACTACGGGTCACACACTAAACTTCTGCACATTGCTGGATCACAGATTACTATGGGTCACGCGCTAAACTTCTGCCCATTGCTGGATCACAGATTACTATGGGTCACACGCTAAACTTCTGCACATTGCTGGATCACAGATTGCTATGGGTCACGCGCTAAACTTCTGCACATTGCTGGATCACAGATTACTACGGCTCACACGCTAAACTTCTGCCCATTGCTGGATCACAGATTGCTATGGGTCACGTACTAAACTTCTGCCCATTGCTGGATCACAGATTACTATGGGTCACACACTAAACTTCTGCCCATTGCTGGATCACAGATTACTATGGGTCACACACTAAACTTCTGCCCATTGCTGGATCACAGATTACTATGGCTCACACGCTAAACTTCTGCCCATTGCTGGATCACAGATTACTATGGGTCACGCGCTAAACTTCTGCACATTGCTGGATCACAGATTACTATGGGTCACGCGCTAAACTTCCGCCCATTGCTGGATCACAGATTGCTACGGGTCACGCACTAAACTTCTGCACATAGCTGGATCACAGATTACTATGGGTCACGCACTAAACTTCTGCACATAGCTGGATCACAGATTACTATGGGTCACGCACTAAACTTCTGCACATAGCTGGATCACAGATTACTATGGGTCACACACTAAACTTCTGCACATTGCTGGATCACAGATTACTATGGGTCACGCACTAAACTTCCGCCCATTGCTGGATCACAGATTGCAAGGGAATTTATGAGAAAAATTAGAATCTCTAATAATTCCGGTCCCCAAAAGACTCCCGGTCTTCAAGGCAGGTGTTGCCTCTGCAGGGAGGCCATGAATTGACTCAGTAAACACAGTAATCTCTACTTTGTGACATTATAAAATGGTTAATGGCTCTTATTAAGAGAAGCAGCCATTCACTGGAGTGTAAGGCCCAATGAAGGCAATATTCAGGTGCACCATAAAACTGACTGATTTAAGGAGGCTGACTGAGGAGAAGGACAATAGACCAGGAGAATAAACCGGGAGCAGATGGGACCAGGAAGGAAGAGAACAAGTTGGAAAACAAAGGCAGGGTCTCCACAGCAACCTTCTGCACATCAAAACACCAACAAGTGTGACCTTCAGACATCCCAAGACCAGGTCGATGAGTCCATTGAACTCTCTCATTAGCAGGTTACGGCCTTTAATCAAAGGTCATTGAGTGAAGCAGAAATGGTGGCAAAATGTGAGCTACAACTGGTATTCTTACAACACTAAGGACCACACAAGATGTATGCTACCTTGGAACGTAGGGGGTTAATTACTAAAGTCACCCAGCTGCAAAACGGAGTCAAAACCGGAGCAAAAATTTGCACCAGATTTAGCAAAGGGAAAAAATGTCCCATTGCTTGAATCTCCATAATTTCATCAACACTGTTCATTGGTTCGGACGCACTGGCATGAGCCAATGTGACGTTCCTTAGATGCTGGGAGAGGACACCAAGAGGGTTCTTAGAGGCGATACCCGGGTGGCTGATTTCTGAGAGAAACCCTCCCTCAGCTCATTTTAAAATGACTTTTTTTTTTTTAGAGGGGGACACTGCTTTATTATAACCCAACCCCCGCAACTTCCTAATTATACTTCAGTAAAAACTAACACGAAGTTACCGAACCACAGAGAGACAACCCAATTCTCCAGTGAGCTCCTGCTGACACTGCACACTGCCCTTCAGCGCGTAGGCAGAGGACAGTAAGTATCCTCTCACTTAGCATTGAACACAGGTGCTATATTTGATGGACGTGTCTTTTTTTTTTACCTAATCTACGACATTACTGCATAGACATGTTCGGGCTTTAAGAATACGGGGCTGATGGATCAAGGATACTGTGCAAATAGCACACACGTCATCCTGTGTCTCATTGTGTCAAAGTTTCAAGGTACCTCGTGCAGCAACTTGCGATTTGGGGCATACTCGGACGGACGAACGGACGCGACCGGAAGTGAAGTGGGATGGCGACGACGGATGCAGAGAGGATCAGAGGCTCGGTGGCACGAGGTACTGGTGAGAACGCGGCTGACGGCATACAAACACAGCCTGTTATTCCTGGCCTGTTGGTTACTTACACAGTGTAAGCCTCCATGTGCGAGTTTGTCCTACACATGTATTTTTACGATGGACCTGCACCATGGCTCTGTCTGTCTATCTTTGAGATCCAAGGGGCTACGTGCATCATACCCACCCAAAGACAACGTTGCCAGGTCTGGACTTCTGCATATAAATCGTGCTCCATTGTGAGTAGGCATTTTACAGCCCCCTTTATTTGCCCCTTGTATTATTGTTTGCTGCAATATTGCACTGAGTGATTTTTCTTTATTACATGGCTTCCATCGCCGCTCCCCTGGGGGGGTTTGGAGACTATTCGTTTGACAAGACTTCGGAAACAGTCCTTTTCAAGGGTTGAGTGGAGGTTTTTGCCTCTTTGTTATATTACTCGCCTTTTTAATACACTTTATTTGGGGGCGTACATTTATTACGTTTGCACTTTACTTCGTCAATTTATCAGTGTATGATATTATAAGTTTCACTTGCACATACAGCACGGAGTAAGGGAGTGTTACAGCGCCACCCAGTGTTCTATCTATGGTATTTAATTGAAACGCCCCGAGAAGACTGCACAGTGCATCACAAGAAGCTTTGTCTTCTCATTTCTATACACAGATACATCTCCACTGCAAACCTGGACACATACAAACTAGCCTATACCTATACTATAATACATTGGCTTTAAACCTTTTAAAAACAGGGCAATCCATTCAAAATCTATTGCGACTGTGTAATCTGTGACCATTACAAATGTATTATGATGTTGTGGAACCCCAACACGCCTATAATATCATGTAAAAATACTATTTCTGTGAAAGGACTTATATTTCTAGGTAAAATAACTGCTTTATATTATATGTGATTTACAACATTATATAACATTTAATAACACACTGCCCCCTGACAGGTGACTGTTAATGGACATGAGAGCAGCCAATGATAACAGCTCTGGAAGAGGTGGGACTAAGAGGGAGAGGAGCCTTTAAAAAGGGGGGCGGCCATATGAGATCAGAGCTGCGTGAGCCTGGGGACTATCAGGTTGGGTGGATGATTGGAGAAGGTGCACGGGGCAGCAGGAGGAGCGGGTTACACACAGGACGTGATCGAGAGTTTGAGCGCCATCGGAGGGGACCCCCAACGGCTACAAAGCACAGTGGTACCAAAGCACCCTTTCAAAGCATAGGTCTGCAACAGTTAGCTCCCACGGTGTGCCGGAACCATCATAAGCCAATTTAGCCAGGATTGGGTGGCTAATGCACCACTGACACTGACTCACACCCACGCAGTGTAAGTGGGGGTTGTGTATTAATTGTATACTGTATATAGTGATCCTGTGCTGAGGGTCACAGGTTGCCCGAGTTAATAGGTACAGTAGGCTGACCATATTTCCTTGAGACAAAAACGGGACATTGGGATGGCAGAAACGAGACGGGGTTTATGTAATATTCCGTATTCATGAAAAAGACGATAACAAAAGTTGTATTTACCCCCACACCCCACTGCGGGGCATTTACTTTGAGTCAGAAGCACGATGGATTTCTAGCAGGTTCAGCGGTGGGGGATCAGTTTGCCAGACGCCAACGCTAAGGAAACAACGATATGAGTACAATGTAAGCAGCGAGAACGCGTGCGCTCCGTCTCTTACTAGCGCTGTTCTCTCTCTGGGCAAGAAGCCTGGCCCTGATTGGATAAAGTAAATGGAACTTCCTCTTTCGTCACACTAGTGGTTTTACTGTACGCACGGATTAGCAGAGAGCCTTATGGGAAATAAACCACCCGCGTTCAGTTTTTTTACAAATTTTTTTTAAACTATATAGTTTATTAAAAACGGGACAAAATTGACATTTATATTATAACGACGGGACGGTCGGGAAATATGAAAAAAAAAAAGGTACTGTCCCGTTTAAAACGGTACGTATGGTCAGCCTATTAATAGGGGTACAGTAAGCATGTTATTTCACCCGCATACCGTGCCTGTATTTTTACTGCCATCTGACAGTAGGCCACGTGTGGCCCAGTAAGGTATCAGAGGGTATGGGGATAAGAGGGTATGGGGGGATAAGAGGATATGGGGATAAGAGGATATGGGGATAAGAGGATATGGGGGGATAACAGGGTATGGGGGGATAAGAGGGTATGGGGGGATAAGAGGGTATGGGGATAAGAGGATATGGGGATAAGAGGATATGGGGGGATATGAGGAAATGGGGATATGAGGATATGGAGATATGGAGATATGATGATATGGGGATACATCTCATTATAATCTGTGCACCATGTAACTCCTACCCAACTCCTCCTACTGACTCTCCCCAAGGTGCAAGCTGTGGCAGAGACGCAGAAGGTGATACATCTCATTATAATCTGTGCACCATGTAACTCCCCCCCCCCCTCCCCAACTCCTCCTACTGACTCTCGCCAAGGTGCAAGCTGGGGCAGAGACGCAGAATGTGATACATCTCATTATAATCTGTGCAGCATGTAACTCCTCCCCAACTCCTACTGACTCTCCCCAAGGTGCAAGCTGGGACAGAGACGCAGAATGTGATACATCTCATTATAATCTGTGCACCATGTAACTCCCCCAACTCCTTCTACTGACTCTCCCCAAGGTGCAAGCTGGGGCAGAGACGCAGCATGTGATACATCTCATTATAATCCGTGCACCATGTAACTCCCCCCAACTCCTCTTACTGACTCTCCCCAAGGTGCAAGCTGGGACAGAGACGCAGAATGTTATACATCTCATTATAATCTGTGCACCATGTAACTCCCCCCAACTCCTCCTACTGACTCTCCCCAAGGTGCAAGCTGGGACAGAGACGCAGAATGTGATACATCTCATTATAATCTGTGCACCATGTAACTCCCCCTACTGACTCTCCTCAAGGTGCAAGTTGGGGCAGTTACGCAGAAGGTGATACATCTCATTATAATCTGTGCACCATGTAACTCCCCCCAACTCCTCCTACTGACTCTCCCCAAGGTGCAAGCTGGGACAGAGACGCAGAATGTGATACATCTCATTATAATCTGTGCACCATGTAACTCCTCCCCAACTCCTCCTACTGACTCTCCCAAGGTGCAAGCTGGGACAGAGACGCAGAATGTGATACATCTCATTATTATCTGTGCACCATGTAACTCCCCCAACTCCTTCTACTGACTCTCCCCAAGGTGCAAGCTGGGGCAGTTACGCAGAAGGTGATACATCTCACTATAATCTGTGCAGCATGTAACTCCCCCCAACTCCTCCTACTGACTCTCCCCAAGGTGCATGCTGGGGCAGAGACACAGAATGTGATACATCTCATTATAATCTGTGCACCATGTAACTCCCCCCAACTCCTCCTACTGACTCTCCCCAAGGTGCAAGCTGTGGCAGAGACGCAGAATGTGATACATCTCATTATAATCTGTGCACCAAGTAACTCCTCCCCAACTCCTCCTACTGACTCTCCCCAAGGTGCAAGCTGGGGCAGAGACGCAGAATGTGATACATCTCATTATAATCTGTGCACCATGTAATACATAAGGCAGGGTGAATTCTGTGCCTCTGTGCAACATTGGTTTTTCCCTTTTATTTTCCCCAAATTCCTCCATATCTGAAGTGGTGTGAGTCTAAAATTCTGCATCAGAAGACTGTTGTTATTTTGCAGCTCTGCTCAAAAAAACAGAGCACTGCATCTAAACACACGTTTAATACATGTATCATACAGACCCCAATAATCAGTGTGTGACGGTTCTTCTCCATCGCTCTAGAACAGAGTTGCCAGAACTTGGTTCCTGTGAGAGTAGAAATGTTTTTTCATATGTAAAATGTGAAAACATGAAAAGTTCATGTGTCGATTTGAACGACCAAAAACCACGTACTTCTGAATTTGGTTTTTTTTTTCAATGTAAAAATGTGCAAAACGTGTCAATTCTCTCCAAAAGGAATGCCTACATTTTCACAAATGGGTCCAACTTGTGGTTTTTTTTGGTGAAGTTTGATATTTTTGTGAGTTTCTTGCAAATGGCCATAACTTGCAGTGCGTTTTTAACGTGTACGCCTTTATTACACATCCCCCGCTCCACAATGTTCCTGGCCCTTTGAATTTTAAGATGCCTGAAGAGATGGATGATGAAGAGGGGTTTGGTTGCAATTTGTACTATTCGTCTGGTTCCAGGGGTGTAGAGGAGCTGCCTGAAAGGAAGGTGAAGTCTGTAGTGTATTTAAACCAGACGGGGAATACACACCAGCCGGCAGGTCCCCTCTCAGCAGAGGACATTCCCATTAATGTCGACATGGAGGCTTCTCATGGCTTCCATAATGACCGTCAATAAGGCTAAAGGAACCTGGGGAATAGGCTATTGTCCCTCTATTCTGCTGACCACAATGGCCAATGCACCTCCATGAAATCACCCAGCATTAGGATGAAAGGGTCTAAATACCTATTTGAGCTGCTAATTTGAGAGGTTAACTCCTTCAGTGCTTGAGGGGCATTCCCAGTGGGAGCCAAACAGGTTAACCCCCTCACTGCCATCAGGGGCGATGAATGCCCCCTCAGGCAGCAAAGAGGTTACAGGTATCAGCCCTTGAAGGGTACAACACTCCAGTCCTTTAGCATTTTGTTAATGTCGCCTTTCATTATGCTCTCCGCTCTGCACAGTGGCCCGACCCTTCCTGCCGTTATTAATATACATATTATTAGCTCATTAGAAATACTTGCTTGCACCTTTTTAGCATTTCAGGGATAAAGGAAATGGCCGGGGTCTCGTCCGTAATCGTGTTGATTTCGTGCATATCACGTGTAGTGGCCGAACTGATCATGGGGACGTATAGATTCTTTGCGGGTTGGGATGAGCGCTCTTCGTCAATGAAAGTAGTAGAGAATCTATCCTGCTGTGCAAGGAATATGGCAGAGGTGCTAAACTCCATCCTCAAGCCCCCACCCAACCCCCCAACAGGTCAGGTTTCCGGATATCCGTGCATCAGTACAGGTGGCTCCGACTGTCCCAACTTCAGCACAGGTGACTCAATTAGTCCCTGCTTCAGCACAGGTGGCTCAATCACAGGCTCAGTCTTTGACTGAGCCCCTGATTGAGCCACCTGTGCTGAAGCTGGGATATCGTGAAGACCTGACCTGTTGTGGGGGCTTGAGGACTGGAGTTGAGCACACCTGTAATAAGCCCTTTAACGTGGCCTAGCACCCTTGTTTTGGGGGGGTGCTGCTCGGGTGGAGTCAGTCTCACTGCTTTTTAAGATCAGCGGTCTCCTAGAACTCAATCATGTGGGAGCTTTTTCCTTATTCTGCCATTTTTTACATCCCGGACCCCTGAATCTCACTGATCTGGTTTTATAAAACTAAAAGCAGAATGCTGCATTATTTTTTTTAACTTTGCTTCCCTCTCTAAAGCTTTTTTTTTTGGGTGGGAGACTTTTACAACTTTTCCCCAAACAGTCAATATCCAGGAGTTCACTGTGCCCCCCGCGCCATGTGTCACTATTTAAGTGTCTGTGGCGTTATCGTCTCTGAAAGTTTCATATTTTCTATAGATTTAACTACATGTGAAAAGTCTTAAATCAAGCCTCCCAATATCCTGCACTCATGGCTCCTGTCCCACACCCACAGTCACTCCTACCACCCATTGTGACCAAGCACTGCCGTATGCTGCACTTATTCCCTCAGCTGCTGTCTCTGTAACTCTCCCACATAGATTGTAAGCTCTCCGGGGCAGGGATTTCCTTTCCTATTGTCTGATCGTATTTGTTGCACTTATTCAATTATAATTCCCTGCACTGTATTGTCCCTTTTGCAAAGCGCTGAGTACAGTTGTCAGCACTATGTATATAAAAATATACATACATACATACATGAGTGTTTTTGCGTGTCTCCCACAGGCAGTGCACCCAGAATCCTTCACCACTAGATGACATGTGATAATGGGGAGAGGTGCGGGGGAAGGAGGCAGGTTCGGGGACCTGAGGAAGACGTGCTGACACACTCACGGGTGTTGTATCGTTGTTGGAGTTTGTGCGGTTGGGGGGGGGGGTTTGTCACTCCCCTATAATCTGACTCTAGTATAGCCAGAATTCCCTCACTGCGGGACATTATCGGGCCATCATGAAGGACCCAGTTTAGGGATGCTACTTTTTCCATTGAATTGTCCCGCTGTCCCTGAAAGGTCTGTAGGGACACATAATTCTCCCATATTTTCAGGGGGGGGGGTGGGGAGGAAGAGAGCTGGAGAACGGTCCTGCTATAGGGG
Source organism: Ascaphus truei (assembly GCF_040206685.1). NCBI lineage: Eukaryota > Metazoa > Chordata > Amphibia > Anura > Ascaphidae > Ascaphus > Ascaphus truei. The sequence continues at coordinate 541,647,343 of NC_134483.1, forward strand.
CCTCTGCTTGCTGCCAGGCCCCAGCTCTCCCCAATTCCGTCCCGGCCTTCACTCCAAGACAGTCCCCCATGCTCTGCACCGGAGGCCTCCCCCTTTCCCCTCCAAAAAGGTAAAAGTGGGGGGGGCTGTGGTGAGCTGGGGGGGGGAGGGTTGTGTGTATTGTGGGGGTTTGGGAGGCGTCCTGTATTATAAAAACAGATATGGCGAGCCTAGCACAGTTGGGTTACAACTTTTACAGTTTTAAAAACTGGGTGATGCTCTTCTCTGTGGGGGTTGTTATATAAGCTACCCCTGCTTTGGTTAGGGGTGAGCCTTGCCCAAAGAGCTTACAGTCTAATGGGCTGACGGGAGACCTTCAGCAACACTGGGAATAAATGTAAGTGGGACCGGCGCCCCCGTCTCCCTGCCCCATCACCTTCATTAATAGCACCATTATTACACCCCAATGTATTTACTTTATCTCACCCTTCATTCGTGATGCTAACACATATCCAGGACAGCCCCAAGTTTGCAGAGGCCTGTAGCAAAGAGCCAATAGGGCTGTGACTGATTGAGCCACCTGTGCTGAAGCAGGGATATCCTGAAAGCCTGACCTGTTGGTGGCCCTTGAGGACTGGAGTTGCCCACCCCTGGCCTAAAGGCAGATCAGACCCAAGCCCAGCCCCTGTGTGTTTGTATCCAAACCAGACAGGGAATACACAAGGCGCCCCTCTCCCCAGACCCCCTCCGTAGGGGCCGTGTCCAGAAGCTGATTGGTTTGCTAATGATGCTCATTGTTATTAATTAGTCGTCAACCCCACTGTGCCGCCCGTTACCAATGACAAAAGGGCGTTGTGAGGAGCCTCCTGTCCCCGAGGGATGTGTGAGGAGGGGAACGAGGCCCTGATGGCCCCAGTCTCAGGGACATTGTCTTCGTTCCTGCAGATTGCAGCTTCATTACAAAGTAATCAGAGGCCGCATCCCGGGGAGAGAATATCCGCACGTTCGCCGGGCGAGGGGGCGTTACTGGGGCGTTAACACCCTGCCTGGAAATAAGGAACCCGTGGGGTAACACAACATTATCACCGGATGGCTGGATATTATTATTATTATTATTATTCCGGCGCTTTCTTTTCTAGCAGCGAGGTGCGGCGATGCTGTAACTTGTCACCCGCCTGATAATGTCCCGGTCACATTATCCAAGGTCTCACATATAAAGCAGAGAGTATAAAGCGGGGTCACTTACTAACGACGCAGGGGTTCTCAACTCCAGTCCTCAAGACACACCAACAGGTCAGGTTTTCAGGATATCGCTGCTTGAGCACAGGTGGCTCAATCACTGCTTCAGCACAGGTGGCTCAACCAGTCCGTGCTTCAGCACAGGTGATGCAGTCTTCAACTGACCCTCTGATTGAGCCACCTGTGCTGAAGCTGGGATATCCTAAAAACCTGACCTGTTGGGGAGAGGGGAGGCTTGAGGATTGGAGTTGAGCATCCCTGTGCTAACATACTAGTTAACACTTCTAGCCACCAAGGGGTTAAAGAAGTCCCCATCCTATTTAGATTTTTAAATTTTGTTTTCCAAGTGACCCCTGATTTAAATGACGCCTGGTTGAGGTGAAGTAAAGCAACCAGATCTCACCGGACAGTAATATATGTGCCCCAGCTTCTTCCGATGGGAGGGGGTTCCATGTATCTAGTACACTTTTAGTAAAGAAGGACTTCTGCACATTTCCTGTGCATCTACCCACTCTCCAGTTTCAGAGTATGACTCCAGTGAGTAAAGACGCTGACTCTGAGCGCAACGACACGGAGTGTGAGACAGGGGAACCTGGTTCAATTCCCGGTGTCGGCTCCTTGTAACCTTGGGCAAGTCACTTTATCTCCCTGTGCCTCAGGAACCAAAATACATAGAGTGTAAGCTCCTCTGGGCAGGGACTGTGTGTGTAACATTCCTATGCGCTGCGCACCGCGCGCTATGCTGTAACTGTGACGCGCTGTGAGTCCCGTTGGGAGAAAAGCGCTATATGAAATAAAAGTTATTGTTAAATAAATTCACAATCCTTAAGTCTTTATACATGTCTGGGGTGCAAACAAAACTGCACCAGATTTATTAACTCTTTGAGAGCTGTGGTGCCTGAGCGGCGCGGTGCATTTTGCCGGAAGAGGAGAAGTCCTCCTTGGTTTCCCTGCAGAGCAGATCGCATCAACGCAGGACGTGAACTAAGCGCAGAACAAACCTCTTTGAGCGTGCCGCAGTCCCTACGTCATATTGTCCCGGAGTCCAAGTCCCCATGACATAGTGACCACGGATGTAGTAATGCTTCCTGTCCCCAGCACTGCTGGCAGACAAGGAAAAGTGCGCGGCGCTGGGGACAGTGCCTGCCGGGAACGCGCGCCATACATCTGTATGTTCTGAGGCACCCAAAGGGTTAATGGGAAAATGCCCGTTGCTTTCAATTGAATTCATTTTCTTTGCTGGCGGGAGACTTTAGTGATTAGATCCTAGAAACCCCATTTGGCGTCCTGTATTATCCGCTTCATTTATTTATTTACCCAAAGTTTGTATCCCCAGCGACACCGGGGGAATGTTCTATCTATAAAACAAAATAATCTGTGTGTAATAACCTATTTCCCCCGGAAGAATCCCGGCCCCATGGAGAATAAGAGAGTTTCTGACCAGGGGTGGGATTTCCTGCGGATAGGGGTTTTCCTGAGCTGTTTTTTTTGGGGGGGGACGAAATTGGAAGAATGCATTATGACAGCGTCGTTAAAATGAGGACAGACGGTTCCTGGGGACCTTGTGACGAGATAGCTGACATTGGGAGAATCTAGGATAATTATACTCCTTTTCAGATATGTTTCAGGTGTCTATAGCAGGGGGTCTCAACTGCAGTCCTCAAGACCCCCCAACAGGTCAGGTTTTAAGGATATCCCTGCGTCAGCACAGGTGGCTCAATCATCTCCTATTCCCCCCCAATAAAAGTGAAAAATATCATTCTGATTTCCTTAAATGGTTAGTGGCATGTTTAGTAGGGTATATGTATCTGATTGACACCTTTAAACAAACATATGTATTTTTGAATGTTAAACTTTTAACATTTCTACAGTGAACTAATAAGCTTTGGATGGTTTTTACAATCATCTAATGTCTATTGGTGATAAAGAACTGTTGGTCAGACCTCCAAGCTCGTCCTTTGTTTATTATGATGCTACCACTAGCCAAACAGATAAACAGAAGTTGCTTTAAAATGCTTAGATTCCACCCTCCTTGGAAAATGCCAAACATACATATTTCCCAAGACACATAGAAGTGAGGCGGATACTTTACGAGGTGATTGACTATTTGTAGGGGAGAGGATTACACTGATAAGCTGTTTATTGGATGTTGTACATTGTGTTTCCCCGTTACAGTACACGTCTGGTATACAATCTCAAACAACTAGGGCATGTTCCATTCAAGTAGTGCCACGGGGCCCTGACTACCACATTGAATGAGGACCACTTCGGGAACACAAAATGAGATGGTCCTCCACTGGACGTGCGAGAGTTAAAGTGCTGGTGTAAAGAAGGATCGATGTTTCAGACCGTTACCAAGATCTGTATCAAGATAAAGGTCCAAAGTAGGTCCTTCAACAAACCAGCCTTTATTCACAGGAGCGGAGGGTCGTCTCGTTTTCTGTTCCTGGTATAAAATCTCTTTACAGTGAATGTCCATCGGTGTTCGTAAGCTCCAAGTCTGGGTGACGGCAGCACGGCATCCTCTGGAAAAAGAGCAGTGACCCCCTTTTAAGCAAGTTTCAGGGGGCTGTGCAGGGTCTCTGAATATTAATAGTTTGTGGGTCCGGGTGTCAGTGCCGGCAAAGAATTGTATTTAATCCTATGGAAGAATTCTAGATACCATATTCAGTCCTGGAAAAGTGTACTGTACGTTGTGAAACCGAATAAACCAACATCTTTATAAGCATGACTTGCGCAACAATTCCAGACCTCACAAGTCTCTTCTTTAGGTATATTGTAGTTTAATGGAATACATTGAAGGTGATGAATTGCAACGCTTAGTAAATATAGGGCTGAATGACCAATACTAGAAGTACTGTTTACTCCTTTCGTTTCGTCGTCCTCCCCATCTCTCTCTCACTCTCTCCCTCCCTCTCTTCTCTCTCTCTTCTCTCTCTCTCACCTTGGTTATTGAAACCAGACATGGAATACACAAAGGGTTTCTGGATGTTGAGCCCCCAGACAGCTCCTACTTAAGGTGCATCACCCAATGAACGACTGGTTTAATGGTTTCCAATGGCCCCTGGCTGGTTGGGGTCAGGTCAGACTCCTCATGTAGAGGCCTCCTGAATAAGGGACCACGCCTCTCTCTGTGACAGTGAATGGCCCTGATGTGTCGGGGACAGATACTATGTGACTGCCCCATCTCACACCTGTCGCACTAATACAATGGGCTCAGCGCTGCTATGTGAAGCCTCTTCAGGTGGAGGAGACACCAGGTGACACCAGGTGACAAGTGCCGCTGATTTTATGTTTAATCTCTTAATGATGATGATCTGAGTGTTGGGACCGGCAGGTACATCTGCGAGGTGGAGACAGCCCTGAGAGAATGTGACGGTGACAATTAGTGACACACGAAGAGATGACTGCGACCGTGTAAGCTTCACACAACAACATTAAGGGAGAATTAAAACATATCTAAAAGGCTCACACATCATTGCAAAGAAACCCTTTACATTTTCATGTTTCTTATTCTTTTCAATGTGTCGCCTGGGTCATTTATCAACGTTTCCCAGCGGCAAAATAAGGGACATAATGGTGCGAAAATCTAACCGTGTTTAGAAAATAAATCCTTTTTCTTGCAATCTTTGGGGGTCACAGCAAGAAATGTAAATGCCCCATTAGCTACAAAACTGACCCCCTGGGAGCCATTCAAACGGCATCACAGGGGAAGTGGGAACTGTATAAATGTATTGTCTCACCCGAGCCACTAAAGGGGTCTACTTATCCAAGTCTCCGGCAAAAAAAAAACAGCACCAGAATTATCAAAGAAAAAAAATCCTACTGCTTTCAGTAGAAATGTTTGTAAATCTGGTGCGGTTTTTGTGCCGGTCTCGCCAGTCACTCCGGTAAATGCGTCTCTTCCAGGGTCATGTATCAAAGTCTCGAGTGCAAAACTGGGGCCGATAATCCCCCTATCCCCCCCCCCGATTTTTAAAAGAAAACATTTGAAAGTAATGGGAGTTGAATCCTCTGATGAATTTGCTGGCCTCAGGTTGCCAGCCATGACCTGGAAGAGAGCACGAGGTCTCCTGGCTTCAAAACTGGTTCCAAAAAAGAGCAGCAGTGCCAGATTTCCCATTAGGCCCGGGCCTAAAGCTGCAACATTTTGGGGCAGCAAAAATGTCCGCCCCGTATACTTTTTCCGCGCTCTCGGGCCTATCGAGTCTGATGGGAAGTCACTCAGCTGTGACGGCCGCCTCCTTACCTGCCGCGCTGCTTCTCCTTCTGAACGTCACTCGTCAAACGTCACCGCAGACGTCACCAACGTGACGTCGCGCAGCGTCTCGTCGCCACGGCAACGCGCCGTCGCAGCATCAAATGACGTTGCACCATGGCAACGCGACACCGCACGAAGTCACGTTGGCCACTTTAGTATAAAATCAAACCCCTCTTACCTCCATAAGCATTACCAGCAGGTTTACCTATCTTCAGCTAGGGTTAAAAAGAGAGGGGTGGCCATACTGTTCAAAGCCAACATCCCTTTTACGTTAGAACGAGCATACAAAGATAAAGATGGAAGGAATCTGTTCCTGGAAGGTTCTCTAGGAGCTACCCAAGTGATCCTAGCAAATATATATGCTCCTAACTCTGCTAAAAGCCCATTCTTCAACAAAATGAAGACCAAGCTACAAACCATAAAGAAAGGTATACTTATTCTAGGGGGCGATTTTAATCTGGTCATGACCCCGGACATGGACAGATCGGGTTGGATTAGCCGTCCTCATCAGACTCCCTCACATGGTTTACGGGCGGACAATCAAACTTTTCACGCAATTACAGGAACAGACAAATTGGCCCCAGTCTGAGCGTTTCAGATATTTGCAGGCCGGGAACTTCACTATGCGGGTGCAGTCCAGGGCAGAGCCTTCCATGATTTCCCACTTTGAACTGCTGTTCGATTCCAGGTTCCTCGATAGGGAGGACTAATCTCTGCCCTCTATCAACAACTTCTAAGCCCAGTCTATAATCAAAAATGTGCCTACATGTCAAAATGGGAGGAGGAATTGGGTGATACGTTAGAGAATGAGGATTGGATGGACGTATGCCTTGCTCAATTTGCACCATCATCAAGGAAAACGCGTACAAACTAGTGGTATTTGACACCGGTGCGACTTCATGCCATTGTAGTGCTGCTTCCCCCACCCTATGGGAGATGATGTAGCTACAGGTGTGTCGTGGTGCATAATACCTGTTGCCTTGCAGGAGAGCTGAAGTTCCGGTGATGTTGTTGGGGAACAGGATAGGCTTTTGGAGTCAATGCATAGTTCTCTCTCGGTTGGTGCCAGCGCCTCCATCTTCAACACGCTCCAGTAGTGCTGGAGGCAATCCCTGCAGAAGAACGATCATATACTCCCCCCTGATGGACTGCAGACTCAGGCCAGGAGAGTAGTAAAGCAGGAACATCTTTATTCAGTCACAGCATGGAGGTCTATACCAGATGCATACTTATGGTCTTGGGTCCCAGACCTCTGGATGGTTCCTTGGTCAGATCTGAGGATTTAGGCCTTGCTTATTCACAGCCCCCTTATGGGACTGATCATATAGTCCCACCCCACAGGGCGAGACAACAACTCAAAGTACTTACTCTATAGCTAGAGTACTCACTGATTGACTACATTTAGGTTGGTCTTTTCAATAGTACAGAGGGGGAGGGAACAAGGTCTGAACCCAGGATTGAGCAGCACACAGACCCTGTCCCGTCTCCACCCGTGTCACTCAGGGAGGCTGCTTGTGGGGGGGGGAAAACCCAAGATTGAGCCTGACACTGCCTGCACTTACCAGGACTTGCATGTCAGGGAGGCAGACGGGTAGCCAGACCCAGCCATGGCTACACCATTAATGTCACACTCGGCGGTCTGCTTTAGAGGGTTTCGGCAAAATGGCCTCTTATCCAATATCTGGTGGTCTTGCACCATAATAGTCCCATTTTGGAACTATATATTCAACCTTATTAATGTCCTCCTGAAAACATCGCTCGTACCAGAACCCTGGACGGTTCTCTTGCGTAGGCCAGTCCCTCATCTCATTAGACACAAGGCTAAGCTCCTCACCAACATAATAATGGCAGCTAGATGCCGTGTGGCGGCTTCATGGCAAAAACCCAGCGCCCCCGGTCTGAACATGGTCAACGATAGAATTTGGCACATTATGTCCATGGAAAGGATGGTGGCTTTTCTAAGAGAACGGTGTTCCCAGGTCACTAGGGTCCATGGTTTGATCTTGAGTTTTGACAGTGGCAATAAAGCAGAGGCACTACTATAGTAAATGGTCTCTAGGGGACTTCCTGGTGACTGAGGCAATGTGGTCTGTAAATCCTTACAGGCTCTTTCTCCCCTGATGTTCGCATATGCCAGAAGGGGCTGGCAGACACCCCCCTCCTCCGGTATGTCTCCCCACCCACCGCCCCCACCGCATTTACTATTAGTATGTCTCTTACTATGTATGTACCGATATGATCTTATCTCTTTGACAAAGCACTACGATGTGTGAAACGCGTTAGAGGCTGCCTACTGTGCGTTTTTTTCACTTGTTGCCATGTGATTAGTTGAGCAATAAACATTTTTTCACTATGATCCTGTTTGCCATAGAATTGCTGTGCACCATGTCATCTCCCCCCCCCCCATGGGAGGACTTCCGGTATCGTCTCGTCGACAGTCGAGTGCACCCTGGGAGCAATGGTGATCAAGGAGGTTGTGAGTAATACACCCTCCCAACATTGCCCACAATTTTCAATTTGTCCCAGTATCCAAAGAGGAGATTACACAAGCGCTCCTCAAATTAAAACTAAGCAGCCAATGTGGACCTGATTTACTACAATCTAAGTTCCTAAGCCTTGGTGCCCCAGCCATTGCCAAACCAATTGCTTCCATAGTCAACTCTATCCTGTCTGCAGGCCATATCCCCAAGACCTGGAAAACTGCCAGAGTTGTCCCAATCTTCAAAAGTGGGGACAAAAACACTGTCTCAAACTACAAGCCAATCTCTATTCTCCCAATACTATCCAAAGTCATGGAAAAACGTGTTCATTCCCAATTACGTGATTACTATGCCAAGACAAATTTCCCTAGCCAATTCCAATCTGGCTTTCGCCCCAAACACTCCGCCGTAACTACCCTGCTAAAAGTTTGCAATGAGATGCAGTGTGGAATGGAACTGGGAAGACTCACTGGTGCAATATTCCTAGATTTTGCAAAGGCTTTTGATACTGTTGATCATGCTATCCTGCTTAACAAACTCCAGTGCTCTGGAATAGGAAAGCATGCTTTAAACTGGTTTCATTCCTACCTATCAGGTAGATCCCAACATGTTCAATCTCAGGCTCTAACTACAACCCCTTGGATATCACCTGTGGTGTCCCGCAAGGCTCTGTTCTGGGGCCCCTACTCTTCTCAGTGTTCATCAATGATCTTCCTACAGCTTGTAAGGACGTTTCAATACACATGTATGCAGATGACACAATCCTATATGCACACAGCCATAGCCTCTCTGACCTTGAACACATACTTCAGTCTGACTTTTTGAGAAAACTGGATTTCCCCAAAAAAACTGTTTTTAAACACTGTCAAGACTGTAACAATGGTATTTGGGACCAAGACTAAATTTTTAAAGCTTCCAGTGACTGAGCTCCAGATCCAAAACCTATGACAAACTAGATGTACTTTATAGGAACAAATTCTCCCTAAGCCTGCTGGTCAGAAAGCGTATTGCACAGCAGATGCTAATGCCAATTATAGACTATGGGGACATAGTATATGGCTCGGCACCCCAAACCCACCTTAGCAAACTTGACACCAGCTACAATTAAAGATGGTGTTTTGTTCTCCAATGCAACTATAACACACATCACTGCGAAATGCTCAAAGAACTAGATTGGTCATCACTTGTGTCAAGGCGCAAAGTTCACCTTTCCTGTCTTACCTTCAAATACTTTCTGGGCAAACTACCCGCTTATCTGAACAAGCTCCTCACCCCTACCACATGCAGCACCTACAGTATCATCTGAGATCTGACTCCAAAAGACTGTTTGTGGTCCCAAGGCTCAGCAAAGTATCCGGTCGCTCCTCCTTCTCTTACCGTGCACCCCAAAACTGGAACAGTCTACCGGAGACTCTCACAGCCGCCACCGGTCTAAGTTCTTTCATAACTAAATCTGTCTCACATAGTAACCTGGTCTGTAACTGTTACATAAGCCTATAATATGTATTATCTCTAACTGTGCATGCTATGTCTTGTATATAATGTATACCCTGTTCATTTATGTAACTGTATTTGTAACCATGTATTATTTGTCATCATAACTCTGTGCCCAGGACATACATGAAAACGAGAGGTAACTCTCACTGTATTACTTCCTGGTAACACATTTTATAAATAAATAAATAGATCACACACACAAATAAATAGATCACATGCTTTATGGGCTTATGCTTTTACTCCAGGAGATCCTACATTGGAACCCTTTAGCCACGACTTGAGGTATGTTTGTCCCTTCAATGTGACTACATCACTACCCCTCAGGTGGTTCAGTTTAGGGTGTGTGTTTCTCCTTCATAAGAGTTTCTATTCAGTCTTATTGTACTTTTGGACTCTAAGAATCGGGAATAGTTTTTCTAACGCTCATACTGTATGCAGCATTCCATTTTCTATGTGTTATTCAAACACATGAGATTTGTACCCTACATACGTGTGTTTTCTGAGCGCTGTTGTGTGGACTTGTTCCAGTTTTCCATATCTTTCTCCCCTGATGTGCGCATACGGCCAGAAAGGGCTGGCAGACACCCCCACCTACCCCCGTATGTCTCCTCCCCCCCACCCCCACCTCATTTACTATAAGTATGTCTCTTACTATGTATGTATAGGGTTGCCAGGAGGCTTCTCCAAAAATTCTGGACTCAATGGTGAAAGGTGCGCCAGGTCACTATGTCCAGGGAGGTAATACCAGACACATACATGTCCAGTATTACAGTACCTCTCATTTTTTACTGGACAGAGTGTCCAAATACAGGACAGTCCGGTTCAATACTGGACACCTGGCAACCCTAGCTATGTACCGATATGATCTTATCTGGCGTATTGTGTGTCCCCCCCCCCCCCCCCCCCCCATCTAAATGCATGTTCCTCTCCCCCATTTTTATTTTGTGTTCCCCATGAAAACTCTGATAAATAAAAAGTTATTAAAAGAAAAATGGCATTATGTGTAATGTAGTATCTAATACTACAGAACCGATTTATTAAATACAAAAAAACAAAAAAACAGATTTAAGATTTGGCATGGATTGGTTTGGGATTGGTTAGGGTTTGGTTAGGGATTGGTTTGGGTTTGGTTAGGGTTTGGGATTGGTTAGGGTTTGGTGAGGGTTTGGGATTGGTTAGGGTTTGCTGTGATGTTTGCAAGCCCTGTACATGTGCCCTCTTGTCTTGTCTTGTGAGTCCGTAGCAGTGAGAGTTTAATCAGCTCAAGGTAAGCGATTTGATGAATTAAAAAAATAAAATATGGTAAAATAAAAGTATTATTTAAAACGAATAATCCTTTCAACGTGCTATTGTTTCCATTGTAACTAATAGCTCTGGGAGTTCTTACTATCTTTACCTAGTCCCTTGTGACGAGATTGTTAACCCTTGCTATCTATAGGTACAGTATATGTTTAATACACTCTCCTCTTTCTTTGCTGTGCTTTGTTAAACTGCTTACTATTTCCTCATCGGGCAAAAGACAGAAGTGAAAAGCAAGAAGAAGAAAAACAGGGCACAAAAAGGATTCTAAGTGCAGTCACTTTACTCCCAAAAATGTATTCTCTGCAGTATCACTGATTGCACCAACCAACACTCAGTCCCTGAATCGTCCGAGATTCTCCTGCAGCCCTGCGCGTTTCGTGGTGATGTGAGGTTCCCTGCACGAAACGCGTTGGATTGAATAGTACGGAACAGACAGGCTCTGAGTCAGGGACCAAAGGAGCTCAGGACTGCAGGAGAATCTGGGGCGAGTGGCCATGACGGCATGGCTGATGCCCGCAGACGCCACGCACACGGAGTGTTGAGAGCGCAGGCAGAAGAGCATGGACCCAAAGACCCCATTGAAGCTCAAATATACAGACAAATGTGGTTACTGCAATTAGTGTTACTGCAGAGAATACGTGGGGGTATAACTGCCACGCGTACCCTACTGTACAGTCTGTACACCGCAAGCAGACCCGCAGCGGGAGGAGCGACAACCCGAATTAAAGAGAAAGTCCCACTGATATATCCATAATATTCTTCTTGTGACTCTTAATATCAACGTGCAGATATATTTTATAACTATTTTATGTGTGTGTTTGTGTGAGTGTGTGAGTGTGTGAGTGTGACAGTGTGTGTGTGACACTGAGTGTGTGTGTGACTGAGTGTGTGTGTGACTGAGTGTGTGTGTGACTGAGTGTGTGTGTGACTGAGTGTGTGTGTGACTGTGTGAGTGTGTGAGTGTGTGTGACTGAGTGTGACTGAGTGTGACAGTGTGTGTGTGTGAGTGTGTGTGACTGAGTGTGACAGTGTGTGTCTGTGACTGAGTGTGTGTGTGACTGAGTGTGTGTGTGACTGAGTGTGACAGTGTGTGTGTGTGTGTGTGTGTGACTGAGTGTGTGTGTGTATATATTAATGTTTATACATCAGGGGTGGGTAAATCCAGTTCTTAAGGACCACTAACCGGTTTTCAGTATATCCCAGCTTCAGCACAGGTGGCTCAATCAATCCCAGCTTCAGCTCAGGTGGCTCAGTCTTTGACTGATTGAGCCACCTGTGCTGAAGCAGGGATATCCTGAAATCCTGATCTGTGGGTGGCCCTTGAGGCCCGGAGTTGCCCACCCCTGTTACACATGATTACATGTGTTTAGAAATGTGTTTTCTTGGTGGATAGAGAATATTGATCGCACCCTTTATATCGATGTTTGTGGATCGGCTCCTGACTACACTTTTTGGGGGTTGATCACACGCCCATCTACATATAATATATTTGGAAAAGACAGAAGTGGAAGAAAATAAGTATCTGATAACGTTAGAATAACACCGGGACCCGTGAAAATAGAAACATATTCATTTTTTTTTTCCACAGTGAAGAAACAGGTCAAAAGTTCCCTTTATAGACGCCGGTGAGCTCCTTCTAGATTCACACGTGGCTGCTATATGGGATAGTCCCATTAAAACGTAACACAAGCTACAATGACCCCGCACTTCTCGCATGGGGCTACTTAGGGGCAGATGAATCAAGGCAAAAGTGGTACAGTTCTGGGGCAATCTAATTTGCCCCACCCTCCCAAATATATATATTTTTCTTTAATACAGAGGGGGAGGGGGGAATATTTACCATCGTCTCCGGGGGGTGCAAATAGAGGACAAAACTAGCACATTTCATCTCAATTACTTTCTATGGGATTCCTTCACTTTAATAAATACGTTGTTTTTCTTTATTTTTGCCCTGGGGTTAATTAACTCCAGTTTTACAGCCGGGTGACCTTGATAAATGACCCCCCCCCCCCCCTCCACCCTCTCAACCCTTTAAATATCCTTAGTGGGATATAAGAAGGACAACATCTCCTATCCAGGAAGTTAATGGGGTCGGAGGATAGAAGAGAGCCTTGTAGTGTCTGCTTCCAAATCCGCCCCCCGTGTTTGCACTCTGTTTCTGCTGGGGGGATGTCAGGGAAGGGGGAACCGTTTGAAAGCCCGGCCACCCGGCTCAAAGACTGGCCCCTGCCAACGTTTAAACAAGTGTTTAACAAGCAAGAGATGAGAACATACATCCAGGAGCAGGGGGACAATAGGAAATACCCTGGGTACAGTTTGCTAAGCTGCCTTTAAGGACCCTTCAAAACAAGAGGGAGAAAGTTCTGTGCAATGAGCGCGGGCAGACAAGCAGAGCTCAGAGAGGAGGGGGCAGGGGGCAGAGGGGGCAGAGGGGGGGGGGGGGGCTTTTCATCTTGGGGCTTTTCAAGTCCCGTCATTAAGAACTAATAATCGCAAAGCTGGGCGGAGACGCAGGTCTTTCATCCAACGCTTTAACCCTTTCTGAGCTGGAGGAAGCTCGAGCCAGGGAGGTGACGAGACTATTTATCAGGGGTTGGGGGTCAGTTAAAAAGATCCCATTGAAAGCGATGGAATGGGTTTTTCCTTTGGCAGCCGGTACATTGGGGGGGGGCGTACTGTATTATTCATCATATAAAACTGGAGCAGAAAGGCAGCAGCAGATTTAACCACAAGAGAACAGCTCCATGGGAAGGGTTTTCTTGGAGTGGATAAGGTGCCTCTTCCTCGCCTGTGGCTTGCAGTCAGGAGATGATGATAAATAAACCTATCAGGTTGCCGAGCAGGAGTTGCCAACCCCAGTCCTCATGGGCCGGGCCGCCGGCAGATACCCTGGGGCACAGCACTAGAGTTTCAACCGCCCCCTCCGCTATCACTTAATTACCCCCCTCTCACTCAATCCCGCTCCCTCAATCCCCGCTCCTCATCCACATTTCCCACTCCCCCCCCATGGCCACACACAAACAAACAACCCGCCCAACTATGATTACCACCCACAATACCCCCACTAACAAACCCAAAATACAATAACTCCCCCACACACACACAAAATACAATAACTCCCCCCCACCCTCCTCCACACACACACACACACACACACACTTACCTTTCTGGTGGTCTCAGGGCTCTATCCTCTGCGCTAGGCCTCTCTCTCCCATGCTGGGCCTCTCTCTCCCATGCTGGGCCTCTCTCTCCCCCATGCTGGGCATCTCTTCCCCATGCTGGGCCTCTCTCCCCCATGCTGGGCCTCTCTCCCCCATACTGGGCCTCTCTCTCCCATACTGGGCCTCTCTCTCCCGCATGCTGGGCCTCTCTCTCCCATGCTGGGCCTCTCTCTCCCATGCTAGGCCTCTCTCCCCCATGCTGGGCCTCTCTCCCCCATGCTGGGCCTCTCTCCCCCATGCTGGGCCTCTCTCCCCCATGCTGGGCCTCTCTCCCCCATGCTGGGCCTCTCTCCCCCATGCTGGGCCTCTCTCTCCCATGCTGGGCCTCTCTCTCCCCCATGCTGGGCCTCTCTCCCCCATGCTGGGCCTCTCTCCCCCATGCTGGGCCTCTCTCCCCCATGCTGGGCCTCTCTCTCCCCCATGCTGGGCCTCTCTCTCCCCCATGCTGGGCCTCTCTCCCCCATGCTGGGCCTCTCTCCCCCATGCTAGGCCTCTCTCTCCCATGCTGGGCCTCTCTCTCCCATGCTGGGCCTCTCTCCCGCATGCTGGGCCTCTCTCTCCCATGCTGGGCCTCTCTCCCCCATGCTGGGCCTCTCTCTCCCCCATGCTGGGCCTCTCTCCCCCATGCTGGGCCTCTCTCCCCCATGCTGGGCCTCTCTCCCCCATGCTGGGCCTCTCTCCCCCATGCTGGGCCTCTCTCCCCCATGCTAGGCCTCTCTCCCCCATGCTAGGCCTCTCTCTCCCATGCTGGGCCTCTCTCCCCCATGCTGGGCCTCTCTCCCCTGCCCGGAAGTAGGGTCCAGCTTCCTGCAGGCACCAGCGAAAGAGAGAGGCCCACAGGAACCGGGGGGAGAGTCGGGGGCCCAGTGGCAACCAGAGGCCCGGTGACCGGATGCAGAAGTTGGGCCTCACGTCTGGTCGGGCCCAACTTCCAGCACCGGCCGTGTCGCCCCGTAGCCACCTGTCCCGGGACACATGCCCCTGCTCTCCCCCCCTGTCGGCGGCCCTGCTCAAGGGCCACCAACATATCAGGTTTTCAGGATATCCCTGCTTTAGCGCAGGTCAAAGACTGAGCCACTGATTGAGCCACCTGTGCTGATGCAGGGGTATCCTAAAAACCAGACCTATTGGCAGAGTTGCCACCTTCCATTGAAGGCTAATCCGGAGACCTTTTTGCAATAAACATTTTTACATTTATTTATCTTATTTATATATTTATTTCTCTTACCTGCGGCATCTCCTAAAATCATCTCCCCTTGCAAGGTCCAGTCTGCATGGCTCAACAACGTCACATGGTGTGCATTGCCATGACAACATGTGACGTGGCGCCAAGTTGCCTTGACAACGGGACGCCTTATGGTGCCAAGGCGTCACATGACGTCCCGTTGTCATGTCAACATAACGCCTGGTGATTCCGTGACATCCCGTTGTCATGGTAACTGGCGTCATGCGACGCTCAGACGTCACATAGCATCCCGTTGTCATGGCAACGCGGCGCCATTTCATGTCAGGCAGTCATGTTGATGGGATTTGCAGGGGGGATGCCGCCGCCCGGACATTTTTCGGGTAAACCCTCAGCCCGGAGATACGTGGCCGAAATCCGTAGTTTCCGGGTCAAAGCCAGAGTGGTGGTCACCCTGCCTAGTGGTGGCCCTTGAAGACTGGACTTGTCCGCCCCCGTTCTAGAGGCTTCTTCATTTAAACTTCCCAAAGCTCAGTTGGTGCAGAACAACAGCACTATATATATTTATAAAAAAAGAATAAAAACAGTTTTTGCTGAAAGAAGTATCATTTTTTCCTTTGATAAATCCTTAGTCCCAGAATTACACCAGAGACACAAGAACACACGCAGGCCCCAAAACTGTTTTGTTTTCATCTGTACCACAAGTTAGAAACCTGGGGTGCCCTCCGTTATATGGATCAATGGGCTCAAGATTTCCAGATAGGGATCTCATGCCGGAACACAGGAAGCTGCCAGTGCTGCTCTTATACCTGTCGGCTCCAGGAGCCTGAGCCTCTGCCACGGAGAGTATGGGGTGTGCACTTACTCTGGTGCAGCGCCTCCACCTGTGAGGGATCCCAGCAGAGCGGAAGCACCCGCGCACAGGACACAATAATAAACACCCACACAGTGTAAAATAACACAACCTTTACTGTGACAGTATATTAGTATTTGAATAGGATGACTATCCCCATTATCTAAAGTAATATGTGCACAACTGCCCCACGGCTTGTAGGGCCATTCTCCCCCAAAAGTGGTCCCCAACACCGTGTCCCACACTACTGCATAGTCCCTTGGTCACTTAACCCACAGTGTCCCCAAAGAACCCACCCTTATAGGCGTGATCAGCGCCTGTGTTTGTACCAGTTTTGTTGGTGCACTTGTTGACTATACCTGCCGGGCGCACCAGCACCCGGTCCGTTGAAACTTCACAAAGGATCCGCCGATCCACTCTCCTTCACGACATCGTCAGGGGTGATCCCACCCAGGTAATGTCTCTCTGGTTCTCTTTAGTCAGGCCTGGTCCCAGACCTCTCCTCAGGGATTTCAGCGTCCGCGGTGTCCCTAACTATACTGAAGTGCTAAGGGGATCCGTTCCCTATGCTAGGGCATGTCCCTATAGCAGCCACAAACTAGTACAGTGACCTGGGTCCTATCTGGGGCCTAGGGGGTTTTACTGGCCTAGTGCAGAGGCTACTTGCCTCTCTGCACGGAGTCTCTGTCCCCTATCCTTGCCTGTCACACTCTGCCTGCATGCTCCCTGTGACTCACATCCTTATCCTCCTCCAAGGATCTCTCCAGCCCTATTGGCTCCCTGGCATCAGGTGGGATGCTCCAAAGGCTTATGGGACTTGTAGTCCCTTCCAAGAGCCTTCCCTGATTGGTCAGCCTTCGAGCGCTCTCTCACTGCGCATGCGCGACATGTAATGGCCGCCGCTCATCTGCGCATGTGTGAGTCCCCACAAGATGGCGCACCCTACCAGCAACCGCCGGAGCCTCCGCGATCGCGCGCACCTGCATCCACCACACCGCACGCCACCTCCCACAGAGCTCCTGAATGCGCGTGCACGCGCACCTGCACCCACGCGCCACCCCCACAACCGTCCGCAACTCTCCCGACCGTGCGGAGGTGAGTACAGAAAGGGGGGGGGGGGTAACAAACTCATAGGGGGACCTGGCTACACAAGATAAAAAAATTGTCGCACAAACACACAGAATGTGATTCATCTCATAATCTGTGCCCCATGTACCTTCCCCCAACTCCTCCTACTGACTCTCCCCAAGGTGCAAGCTGGGACAGACACGCAGAATGTGATACATCTCATTATAATCTGTGCACCATGTAACTCCCCCCAACTCCTCCTACTGACTCTCCCCAAGGTGCAAGCTGGTGCAGAGACGCAGAATGTGATACATCTCATTATAATCTGTGCACCATGTAACTCCTCCCCAACTCCTCCTACTGACTCTCCCCAAGGTGCAAGCTGGTGCAGAGACGCAGAATGTGTTACATCTCATTATAATCTGTGCACCATGTAACTCCTCCCCAACTCCTCCTACTGACTCTCCCCAAGGTGCAAGCTGGTGCAGACACGCAGAATGTGATACATCTCATTATAATCTGTGTCCCATGTAACTCCTCCTACTGACTCTCCCCAAGGTGCAAGCTGGGGCAGAGACGCAGAATGTGATACATCTCATTATAATCTGTGCACCATGTAACTCCCCCAACTCCTTCCTACTGACTCTCCCCAAGGTGCAAGCTGGGACAGAGACGCAGAATGTGATACATCTCATTATAATCTGTGCACCATGTAACTCCCCCCCAACTCCTCCTACTGACTGTCCCCAAGGTGCAAACTGGGGCAGATGGGGCAAAGTTGGATAAAGGTACTTTGATACATAGTTGTAGAAAAGGGTGAATGTGTTAAAATGTGAGCCGTACATTTTTCGCTTGATTGTGAACAAAATACCTACACAGCACCACTCATGTTCTCTAATCTGTAGGGTGTAATACAATTGGCCACTCTCTCCGGAGCTGAGAAAGTCATTATTGACCTCATGTGCAGGCTTGATTGCCCTGCATATAACACCTAGGTGGAGAGCCCTTTTCCTTCTGCAGCTGCACTTCTGTTTGGACACAAGGAATACAGAAAAACCCAGGAGCGGCAGATATCACAGCTCCGGGAGGAGGCGAACGTGCTTTACTAACTACCTGGACACCTCGGCCTAATCTGGGGGCTGATCCGCTAATTACAGGACATGAGTGTGACCTGACACTTTGCTTTCTCCTCTCCCATTAATCGGCAGTCAGACTCCTCAGAGAACATGGCTGCTGCGTGCAGACGTTGTACAAATATTGACCTTTCACTGAAGCCGGGTCCCCAGGAGTCAGGACACATATAAAGGGGCTTGTCATTGTTCTGCGACATTTGTAGCTTTGCTCAGAAACATTGCACTCCATGTATTACTGGAAGGCTTCTTCCTGGCTGTAATAGCTTTATTTATTTTTTTGTATGTATGTGTTCTAATCCATTAACCCTCTCACTGCCAGTGTGGAGGCTCTCACTGCATTTTCATTTCAGCCAGTGCCAAAAATCCATCTTTTTTCGCTTTTTCCATCCAGATCAATTCAGCGTTAATGCAGATATTTGCAAAATGTTACATTTATGTCTGAAGCGCTTATTCCCATGGCCTGTTATTTATATTATTTGTTATTTATATGATTACCACGTGTATTACTGCTGTGAAGCGCTATGTACATTAATGGCGCTATACAAATAAAGACATACAATACAATATTTCTTTGTTGTTTCTGCCCCACAATCTCAAACGATTCCTTTTTTTGGGATATTTACGGGTGTGAGTATCAACGTTAATGTGAAGCACAAAAAAATCTGCCCCATCTGTATCCAAGAAACAATCTTATTGTGCGCCATTTTCTTTTCCCCCCAGATTCACTCTCCTTGTGCCTTGCTACGTAACGGGGGAGATGCATCAAAGTAAAGATAAGTGCATATAGAAGCTCGTTAAGACGCATGGCTCCCTTTGCTCTTTGCGTCAAATGTATCAAAGTGTTTCCCACGTCTGATGCACATTGTTACCCGGAAACGTTTACGCCACCTCACACCTAGAGGGTTTTCTTGACGCAAATACAAGATACAAAAGTGACGCGCGGGGACGAAGAGTTTGATACCGGTACATCTCATTATAATCTGGGCAGCGTGAAACTCCTCCCCAACTCCTCCTACTGACTCTCCCCAAGGTGCATGCGGGGGCGGAGACACAGAATGTGATACATCTCATTATAATCTGTGCACCATGTAACTCCTCCCACAACTCCTCCTACTGACTCTCCCCAAGGTGCAAGCTGGGACAGACACGCAGAATGTGATACATCTCATTATAATCTGTGCACCATGTAACTCCTCCCCAACTCCTCCTACTGACTCTCCCCAAGGTGCAAGCTAGGGCAGAGACGCAGAATGTGATACATCTCATTATAATCTGTACACATGTAACTCCTACCCAACTCCTCCTACTGACTCTCCCCAAGGTGCAAGCTGGGACAGAGACGCAGAATGTGATACATCTCATTATAATCTGTGCACCATGTAACTCCCCCCAACTCCTCCTACTGACTCTCCCCAAGGTGCAAGCTGGGACAGAGACGCAGAATGTGATACATCTCATTATAATCTGTGCACCATGTAACTCCCCCCAACTACTCCTACTGACTCTCCCCAAGGTGCAAGATGGGGCAGAGACGCAGAATGTGATACATCTCATTATAATCTGTGCACATGTAACTCCCCCAACTCCTCCTACTGACTCTCCCCAAGGTGAGTTATACATGCCGCAGCTCGAAACAAACTTTTCCCTGCACTGATACACAGACCCCCTAAATACGCAAATTCAAACACCCACGCTCTGCAAATAACAATAACAATTCCCAATGTGAGATAATCTGCAGCCTGGCACAGCATGTTGTAGCTACAAACAGCACAGTTTATTGCTATAGGAAGTATAAGTGTACAGGCAGTCCTAGTTTTACAACGCTTCGCTTTACAACGAGTGGCTTATCCAACGCTATGCAATGCATACCTATATTCATTTTTACAACGCCAAAACGGCTTATCCAACGCTCTTACAACACTTTGCAACGTTGTTTATGTGTGTGTATATATATATATATATTGTGAATTAAAGTGAATAAAGGCGCTAGCTACTTAACATTAAGTGACAATAAATCCAAAATCCAGTGCAATAAAGTGGTAAGCTAAATTAAATAAAACCAAAATAATAGACAGATATTATATAACCCTGCTCAGACCCTCTGGTGGAACCTGTTTCACGGGTTCCAGGGAGAAAGATGTGTTTCAGACAGTCCAGGGGGAGCACATGTGGGAAACAAAAGACAAATAAAAAAACACAATTTAAGTGCAGACGTTTTGGATATAGAGATCAATGATGTGTTGGAAATCTTGGCTCTAAAGGTGAATCTACTCACACGATGATTGTGGTTAAAAATGCAGTTAGCAGATAGGGCTGCTGCCCATATGGATATAGTGGTGTGTGGGATTCCCTCCAGGCACGTCTCGTCAGTTGGGAGATGGTATATGTAGAGGAGAAAAACAGCACTACATAGCGCGATCTGATATAAACTTTATATAAAAATTGTTAAACATATAAAATGTGCACTTACAATGTGCTAATTAAAAGTAAGCATTTATCACAATCAGTGTGAAATCTGTGGGTACTGTGCAGCTCTCAGCGCCTCCCCTCACCGTCCCGGAGCTCCCTCGCCTGCGCCTCAAGAGTCCAACACCTCTCAGTGTGTCCTCCGGTGCGTGTGACGTCACGGCTCTGTGGGTGGTGAAGCTACGGGTCCCTCACTGATCCAAGAAGCCACTCAACGCGTTTCGCCCAGCTCTTGGAAGCTGTTTATGGCTTCGTCAGGAGTGTATAGTGCTTGGGGTTAATAGGTGTCTATATATACCCTATTCATAATACAAATTGTCAATTATCATAGCGCTATGGTTGGCAATCGTCTAATCAGAAGTTTAACATAAAACAGATCATATCATTTTAGTATTCTTAACATCTTTGGATAAATATGAAACATCATTCCAATAAAAAGGGGTTTTACTATAATTATATGGCAATAGAGTGTATGATTACAAGTAATTGTAATAATTATATGGCAATAGAGTGTATGATTACAAGTAATTGTAATAATTATATGGCAATAGAGTGTATGATTACAAGTAGTGTTTAGATAAAAGGGGGGGAGGGACCGAACTTAAAGGACTTAGTTGATTAAGTAGAATATACAGAGCTGTTAGTGCACACGTTACTGTTGCAGATTTAACTACTAACTGCCATTAGCAATCAGAAAAAAGGGGGGCACTTGTTTAATTCGCATGAACTCCAGTGAATGGAACTTAGGATGCATGCAGCAATTAGATAAGGCTATTCATCATACAAACATAATAATAGAATAAAATTCTTCTGCTATTCTCTCTATGACAAATGTTATATAGAGGTAATAATTGTGTTGCTATTAATTATAGCCAAGTTGATTAATGTCTAATTATAGATATTTACACTTAAGTCCCCTACTAAATAATTAATCAAGTTCCATTCACTGGAGTTTATGCGAATTAAACAAGTGCCCCCCTTTTTTCTGATTGCTAATGGCAGTTAGTAGTTAAATCTGCAACAGTAACGTGTGCACTAACAGCTCTGTATATTCTACTTAATCAACTAAGTCCTTTGAGTTCGGTCCCTCCCCCCCCCCTTTTTTCTAAACACTACTTGTAATCATACACTCTATTGCCATATAATTATTACAATTACTTGTTCATACACTCTATTGCCATATAATTATTACAATTACTTGTAATCATACACTCTATTGCCATATAATATAGTAAAACCCCTTTTTATTGGAATGATGTTTCATATTTATCCAAAGATGTTAAGAATACTAAAATGATATGATCTGTTTTATGTTAAACTTCTGATTAGACGATTGCCAACCATAGCGCTATGATAATTGACAATTTGTATTATGAATAGGGTATATATAGACACCTATTAACCCCAAGCACTATACACTCCTGACGAAGCCATACACAGCTTCCAAGCGAAACGCGTTGAGTGGCTTCTTGGATCAGTGAGGGACCCGTAGCTTCACCACCCACAGAGCCGTGACGTCACACGCACCGGAGGACACACTGAGAGGAGTTGGACTCTTCAGGTGCAGGCGAGGGAGCTCCGGGACGGTGAGGGGAGGCGCTGAGAGCTGCACAGTACCCACAAATTTCACACTGATTGTGATAAATGCTTACTTTTAATTAGCACATTGTAAGTGCACATTTTATATGTTTAACAATTTTTATATAAAGTTTATATCAGATCGCGCTATGTAGTGCTGTTTTTCTCCTCTACATATACCATCTCCCAACTGACGAGACGTGCCTGGAGGGAACCCCACACACCACTATATCCATATGGGCAGCAGCCCTATCTGCTAACTGCATTTTTAACCACAATCATCGTGTGAGTAGATTCACCTTTAGAGCCAAGATTTCCAACACATCATTGATCTCTATATCCAAAACGTCTGCACTTAAATTGTGTTTTTTTATTTGTCTTTTGTTTCCCATATGTGCTCCCCCTGGACTATATATATATATATATATATATACACATACACACATAAACAACGTTGCAAAGCGTCGTAAGAACGTGTATATACATGTAGCCCTTTTTCTGACTCTCCCCAAAGCGACTACTGGTCACTGTACACAACCTGTGGCTCCAGGAGATCTGAGCCTCCGCTAGCTGGGAGCCTGGGGTAACACTTATAGCGCAGCGCCTCCACTTACCCAGGATCCCCGTGATGTGAGATTCCCCTGGGCAAGAAATACAATAACACACATATGAATGCAACCAGTTTTACTGTAATAATGCACGGTAACCTTATCTCTCTATAATGCAACGTAGCAATAACACATAACATATACACTTATACTCTAACGCTCGTATAACCTTAGTGGCTCGGCCACTCTCATCAGGAGCAACGTTTCCGTCCCCTCACCGCGTGCCCCACACACCGTGTCCATGTATAGTACTATTGGTATATGCTCAGTTCTTTAGCCACTCGCTCAGTGTCCCTAAAGAGTTATGCCTAAGGCGGGATCAGCGCCTGTTGACCGGTGTTGGTGCACTTGATGTAATAATACCTTCCGGTCACGGCGGTGACCGGCAACAACTTCACAAAGGGTCAGACGCCTCCAACACGTAGCCTCCAGATATCACGGTGTCCAGCCGTCTGGTCCCAGATGCAACCGCCGCAACTCTGTGCTTTGTCCCTAACTGGTACTCTGTAAGGGTGATGCTCGCTAGCACTATAGGCCGTCCCTGCAGCACAGCAACCTATGGTGACTTCAGGGAATACTCCTGGGGTCTGAGGGGTAGAACTGTCCTATGCAAGCGGGTCACTGACCCCCTGCACCCACACTACCTCTCCCTTCACCTCCCGGATCCCCTCTCACTAACTTCTCCCTAATGCCTGCAGTAAACCACTGCACTAACTGTACCTGCAGCAACCCACTGCACTAACTGTACCTGCAGCAACCGCACTGCACTAACTGTACCTGCAGCAACCCACTGCACTAACTGTACCTGCAGCAACCCACTGCACTAACTGTACCTGCAGCAACCCACTGCACTAACTGTACCTGCAGCAACCCACTGCACTAACTGTACCTGCAGCAACCCACTGCACTAACTGTACCTGCAGCAACCCACTGCACTAACTGTACCTGCAGCAACCCACTGCACTAACTGTACCTGCAGCAACCCACTGCACTAACTGTACCTGCAGCAACCCACTGCACTAACTGTACCTGCAGCAACCCACTGCACTAACTGTACCTGCAGCAACCCACTGCACTAACTGTACCTGCAGCAACCCACTGCACTAACTGTACCTGCAGCAACCCACTGCACTAACTGTACCTGCAGCAACCCACTGCACTAACTGTACCTGCAGCAACCCACTGCACTAACTGTACCTGCAGCAACCCACTGCACTAACTGTACCTGCAGCAACCCACTGCACTAACTGTACCTGCAGCAACCGCACTGCACTCACACTCTGCCTGCAGCTGCACTGCACTCAGCCCTGTGTCCTTCTTGTCAGCGCTCACAGCACTGGCAGCTGTGACACTGACAAGGCTGCACACACACTACCTAAGGGCAGTGTCCCTAACCTAGGGGCCGTCCCTCAGTACCTACCCACTACCCTAACAGGGATTGGGGCCTGCCTGGGACCTGGGGATCTACCTTACCTGGTGTAGGAGCCACTTGTTCCCTACACCCTTCCTTCCCCTTCCTGCTCCCAGCTCCAACTGCCAAACGTGGTCCCCGCAACATTGTAGCCTTCCTCCACAGGAGAAGCTGCCAAACCCTATTTGCTGGCTGGCTGCACGTGATGCGGGTGAAAAGGCAATCCCCAGAGGCTGCTGGGAATTGTAGTCCACTCAGGACCTCTTTAGCATTGGGACCGCGTGCGCTACCCTTACTGCACCTGCGCGATCCTGTAATGGCTACCGCGGAGGTTCTACGCATGTGCGACCTCACGCCAACCTTAACATTGCCGCCGGCACTCCTGGCACTGTACAGCGCGTGCGCGACTACACTGCGCAACCGCGAGCAGACACAATGGCGGCCCCCGCTAGCCGGGTGCGCCGCCGAGGCTCTGAGGACTCGGAGCGCTCCCTGCTCCGGCCCCCACCCTCGCATTGTGCCGGCGGGTCCGTCACTGCCTCCGGCGGCACCCGCGACCGCTCGGCACTTAGTGAGGGGGGTCTCTGGGACCAAAATAAGACCGGGGCTAAAAATATTATAATATACTATATACTATGATTTATTATGTTAATATATATATGTAGCGGTCATGTAAAATGCCTACAGTCATCTCTCCTGTTGGCAGTAAGGCCTGGTAAGTGTGGGCATGCCAGCAGTAATTATGGAGGTTTCCCCTCACACCCTGGTGGGGTGCTCTGTGTATGGCTGGGACTGGTCACATGCTCTGACTCCATGGTTAGTGATGTCAGAGGTGTGTCAGCCTCAGAAGCTTACATAAGGCACAGCACTGTGTTCTAAAGTTTAGTTGCTGTGGGGTTGCTAGTTGTTCTGCTGAGAAAGGAGTTCCAGCTCTTGTCAGAGCTGAGGAAGGAGTTCAAGTTCTATCAGAGTGTCAGTTATGTTATAGTAACTCCATGGGAGGCTGTGTCCAGGGACCTGGCACAGGACAGTGATTCCTGCGGGAATAGTGAATCCCTGATCTAGGTGATATACCTATCAAAAGGGAGCACTGGCGAGATGAGCGGCTGAAGATACTCCTTGTGGAGGGCAGTTGCCCTGCCGTGTCAATAAAGATGAGTTCAGCCAGAAACCCTCTCGTGTATCTATCTGGAATGAGTGTACAGAGAGGAGCACCACGGAGGAGTTCCTCGCCAGGATCATCCCCTTGCGGACGCAGGGACCCTGGTGAGGTGGAGGCGCTGCACTGGAACTAGGTGAGACTCAGCACACTACCTCAGCTGCCTGTCTGACGGGTTCTCCCCACACACCATCATGCGGGAGACTCAGGAGTCCTGTAGCCAACAGGTGCACCATCAGGCATATCTACACTGTAATGGGGTCCGGTTAGACCACAGGGGCCAATGTGAGATTGGGTGGGTCAGGCCGGGCCAGAAATACCGGTACATTTGGAGGCGAGCTGCTGAGATCAGATCCGTCAACAGGACAGGCTTTTAGCTAGGTCACTTGGAAACAGGGAGAGTGTCTGCTGCCACTTTGTGCTGAGTAGGAACGGACCTAGGGGTGGTCAGGGGGCTGACGGGATATTGTCAGTTCGCAGGGACAACCTAGGGGCCTGAAGGGAGTGAGGGGTCTGGAGCGGGCTATAGCTGACCGAGTCACCTTGAGGCAGTGCTAGTTGGTAGGATGCCAGAAGGGACAGCCTGTTAACTTGGTCAGGAGTCCTGGAGAGGGTCTGCGCTAGGCTGACCAAGACAGGTAGACGCCCCAAGTACTGCATGGCAGAGCCAGCCAGAGTACCTAGCCATTCCAGACACTCACCGTAGGGAGCACAGACTGGGAGGAAGGAGTCACAGCAGACACTGAGAGAGTGAGCCTAGCCTGAGGTAGTGCAACACTGGGTCACACCTAGATAAGGTACACATGTGGTGGTGCATCTGAGCTAATCTTTGTTGTACCGGTGTGGTGGCTGCCCCGCAGAGTGGAGCCTCATGTACGACAACTGTTATGAGAGAGTGGAGGATCCGCGTGGCGCGGAGAACGTAAAATGGCGGACAGAGGCTGATGGGGAGGGCACCCGTGGCGTGCAACCCACTGAAGAGCAGACTGTCGCTGAATTGTCCTTAACGAGTTTGCTCTGGAGCGGAGCAAAGGCCGTGGCTGCCCCGTTTTTATCCTGCCTGGGACAGCGAGGGGCCACCTTTGAAGAGTGTGAGGACATTGCAATAATTGGGGGAGAACCCCGTGAGGAGAGCGAACGAATGGACTTTTTGGGCGCCAAAACCAACCAAAATGGCGGTTCCCGCTTGCTAGGGAAACCGCATGGGCCAGGCGCAGAAAAAATGGCTGCTGCAGGATTTGCACAGAGCTGGCCGGGAATGGCGCGAACAGCAGAGCCCCGCCCTGATGGGGGGCATGGCGCGAAAGCTATGGCTGCGCCGGGATGGACAGTGACTAATTCAGCCCCTGTGCTGAGTCAACCGTTGAGTTTATGGGACCCTCCCCTGATTTCTACCAGGGGGAGTGACTTTCAATTATGGCCTGTGGGAATGCACCCACTGGGCCCAGGGACTGATATCCAGACGGCGCCACTACAAAAAGTAGTTCCGGCCGCGGAGGTGATTTACAAAAAAGAAGGGTACCTTGCACAAAAAGCTGCTGCAAGGAGAAGGCGGGAACTAGCCGCGGGAAAAGACTCCAGCTCTGAGGAGGAAACTGCCACGAAAACGCAGACCGCGCCCACCAGGATTGTATTAAGGCCACTGAGGTGGAGGTGTACTTTTGTGATTGAGTTGTCTGAGGGAGGAGCTGGGTGTGAGCTTCCTGTCCCACAGTTGCGAGCTGGTGAACAGGAGAGACCATTGTGCAAAGTGTCTCCCGTAACCAGCACAACAAAGAGCGAGATGGACATTGGGGTATATCCCTATTTATTGCCAGGAGGCTCCCTGGTAGTCAAGGCGGGGGCGGACACAGCCATGCTGACGGCTGAAGCCCCGCGTGCGGCCTGCACCGAACCAGTTGATCCCGGAGAATGGGGATCGCTCCTAACGAGCAGAACGGAGCCTGAAGAGAAAGGGGTCTACAACCGTGGTGAGAACCCGGAACCTCACCGTCGGTCCCCTGCGGGAGTGCCACTCCCAGAGTCGGAGTTCGGCTCCTCGAAAGAGGAACAAGCGATCCTAACGACGGTGGTGATGCGCCTACCGGCGGACCACTTCAGCGGTGCTGGAAAAGAACCGGCACTTACCTGTGTCGCGGCGGAGCAGAGTCTCGTGTCGTCGGTGCAGAATCAACCCGAGAGGCGGAGTCCCACGGCCGTGGTGACTTGCAGCGCGGAAGGAGGAGAGGATTCCATCCCGAGCCGATGGAGCGGTGAGATACATCCTTACCCTTCCCAGGCGCCGGTGGTGGCAACGGCGGAGGAAGGCCTAGCCCAGGCCCGAGCGGAGCGGAGAGCAGACCCATCACTTCCGGCGGCGGATGTCGTTGTGGAGGAAGAGATCCCGCTTGGGGATCCATCGCAAGATGGCGGAGTATCCGGTTCCGGTGATGACGTCACTTCCGGCGGAGGTAGCGGAACGACCAGAGAGAGAACCACAACGCCTCGGCGATCGGGCAGTGCTTCCCGATCACCTGTGTCAACACAGAGCTGGCAGGCTGCGAGGAGAGCTGAGACGGGTGAGGCCCAACCAGCGGCACGTCCGCACAATGATACGGGACTATCCGAAGGCAGAGAGCGGGTCGGAACCCCGCGGATGCCTATTACCTGTCCCTGCGCCCAAACCCGTGCCCTAGATAAAGCCCCTGTCCCAGTCACCTTTTCCCGTGGGTCCACGTCCAGTTTGGGAATGTCGGGAGGGTCCCAGGGAACCGGTGAGGAACGGACTGGGGAGAGACTGAACAGTTATGCTTCCGAGGGGGGTTCCAGGGGTGGAGGGCAACTGGGTATGGCATCAATGGCCCGGTGGGTACCTAATGTAACCGATTCGGCAGAGGAAAAGGTACCGGGATCATACCTATGGTCCAAGCCTCGCTCGGAAAGAACCGCGGGGATATCTTCTTGGGGGAATGCAGAGGAAGGGAACTCACTAGAGTGGGG
Source organism: Ascaphus truei (assembly GCF_040206685.1). NCBI lineage: Eukaryota > Metazoa > Chordata > Amphibia > Anura > Ascaphidae > Ascaphus > Ascaphus truei. Next base: position 541,675,760 of record NC_134483.1, read on the forward strand.
GTCTGAGGAATGTAAGGAGACCCGATGGTGGGCGGTGGGGGAATTTACACCGGCCCAGAAGAAGAGGAAGATGCAGGAACGATGGTTTCAGATAGGTCAGCATAATATAGAGCCTATGGGGCCTGGGATATTATCTGACCCTGTGGACACAGACGAGCCCCTGTCATGGGTGTTGCCAGGGAGGGCAGGGAACGCAGAGCTGACTAGGAGCAGCCGGGCCGAGAGGGCTATTATAGCTAAGTACAAAGCGCCCCACAGGTTGGAGTACCTGTATGTCCCTGAACCCCTCATGGAAGGAGAAATTGAGTTTAAAATGGGTTCCACTGGTGAGGATAGGGGATATGGCACTGATGAGGAGGCAGGATCAGGGGAGAAAGATTGGGATCCTGGCGGGTTACATGAGAAGTGTCGCACAGAGGGTTACAGCATTGCTGCTTTAAGCCCCGTGGACCATGCTGTGCGCAAGCCACCGTAAGAGGGTATGGTAGTACCACTAATGGATACTCCATAAGGGAGTAACCCTGGTTGTTATACATCTATGTTAGGATGTATCTGTAATGTTTATGATGGAGATATGTACTGTATTCATTTGTACTGCATTATGAGAAAATTGTGTGATGTTAATTATGTTTTGTGTTGCAGTGCTTCCTGGAAAGAGGTATGCAAATTTAGGTCCCAGCGAGGACGATGGGATTCACCAGGGGGAGAATGTAGCGGTCATGTAAAATGCCTACAGTCATCTCTCCTGTTGGCAGTAAGGCCTGGTAAGTGTGGGCATGCCAGCAGTAATTATGGAGGTTTCCCCTCACACCCTGGTGGGGTGCTCTGTGTATGGCTGGGACTGGTCACATGCTCTGACTCCAGGTTAGTGATGTCAGAGGTGTGTCAGCCTCAGAAGCTTACATAAGGCACAGCACTGTGTTCTAAAGTTTAGTTGCTGTGGGGTTGCTAGTTGTTCTGCTGAGAAAGGAGTTCCAGCTCTTGTCAGAGCTGAGGAAGGAGTTCAAGTTCTATCAGAGTGTCAGTTATGTTATAGTAACTCCATGGGAGGCTGTGTCCAGGGACCTGGCACAGGACAGTGATTCCTGCGGGAATAGTGAATCCCTGATCTAGGTGATATACCTATCAAAAGGGAGCACTGGCGAGATGAGCGGCTGAAGATACTCCTTGTGGAGGGCAGTTGCCCTGCCGTGTCAATAAAGATGAGTTCAGCCAGAAACCCTCTCGTGTATCTATCTGGAATGAGTGTACAGAGAGGAGCACCACGGAGGAGTTCCTCGCCAGGATCATCCCCTTGCGGACGCAGGGACCCTGGTGAGGTGGAGGCGCTGCACTGGAACTAGGTGAGACTCAGCACACTACCTCAGCTGCCTGTCTGACGGGTCCTCCCCACACACCATCATGCGGGAGACTCAGGAGTCCTGTAGCCAACAGGTGCACCATCAGGCATATCTACACTGTAATGGGGTCCGGTTAGACCACAGGGGCCAATGTGAGATTGGGTGGGTCAGGCCGGGCCAGAAATACCGTTACATATATAATACAGTATATACACTATATAATTTATGTGTGTGCTGCATATCTTATTGCCTGCATACAATATTTGGTGTATTTTAGTGTTAAAAATGTCTTCAGGAACGGAACCTTTCATTTAAACAGTGTTCCTCTGGGAAAACGTGTTTCGCTTTACAACGTTTCGCTTTACAACGCCATTTTGAGTAACACATTGTGTCGGATAACCGAGGAATGTCTGTATAGCGCATATCCCCCCAGAGGTGGCTGAGCTCTCGCTGCCCGGCACAGCATGTTATAGCTACAAACAGCACCGTTTCTTGCTATAGGAAGTATAAGTGTATAGTAGGGCATATCCCCCAGAGGTGGCTGAGCTCTCGCTGCCCGGCACAGCATGTTGTAGCTACAAACAGCACCGTTTCTTGCTATAGGAAGTATAAGTGTATAGCGCATATCCCCCCAGAGGTGGCTGAGCTCTCGCTGCCCGGCACAGCATGTTGTAGCTACAAACAGCACCGTTTCTTGCTATAGGAAGTATAAGTGTATAGCGCATATCCCCCAGAGGTGGCTGAGCTCTCGCTGCCCGGCACAGCATGTTGTAGCTACAAACAGCACCGTTTCTTGCTATAGGAAGTATAAGTGTACAGTAGGGCATATCCCCCAGAGGTGGCTGATCTCTCGCTGCCCGGCACAGCATGTTGTAGCTACAAACAGCACCGTTTCTTGCTATAGGAAGTATAAGTGTATAGCGCATATCCCCCCAGAGGTGGCTGAGCTCTCGCTGCCCGGCACAGCATGTTGTAGCTACAAACAGCACCGTTTCTTGCTATAGGAAGTATAAGTGTATAGTAGGGCATATCCCCCCAGAGGTGGCTGAGCTCTCGCTGCCCAGCACAGCATGTTGTAGCTACAAACAGCACAGTTTCTTGCTATAGGAAGTATAAGTGTATAGCGCATATCCCCCCAGAGGTGGCTGAGCTCTCGCTGCCCGGCACAGCATGTTGTAGCTACAAACAGCACCGTTTCTTGCTATAGGAAGTATAAGTGTATAGCGCATATCCCCCCAGAGGTGGCTGAGCTCTCGCTGCCCGGCACAGCATGTTGTAGCTACAAACAGCACCGTTTCTTGCTATAGGAAGTATAAGTGTATAGTAGGGCATATCCCCCCAGAGGTGGCTGAGCTCTCGCTGCCCAGCACAGCATGTTGTAGCTACAAACAGCACAGTTTCTTGCTATAGGAAGTATAAGTGTATAGCGCATATCCCCCCAGAGGTAGCTGAGCTCTCGCCGCCCGGCACAGCATGTTATAGCTACAAACAGCACCGTTTCTTGCTATAGGAAGTATAAGTGTATAGCGCATATCCCCCCAGAGGTGGCTGATCTCTCGCTGCCCAGCACAGCATGTTGTAGCTACAAACAGCACCGTTTCTTGCTATAGGAAGTATAAGTGTATAGCGTATATCCCCCCAGAGGTGGCTGATCTCTCGCTGCCCGGCACAGCATGTTGTAGCTACAAACAGCACCGTTTCTTGCTATAGGAAGTATAAGTGTATAGCGCATATCCCCCCAGAGGTGGCTGAGCTCTCGCTGCCCGGCACAGCATGTTGTAGCTACAAACAGCACCGTTTCTTGCTATAGGAAGTATAAGTGTATAGTAGGGCATATCCCCCAGAGGTGGCTGAGCTCTCGCTGCCCGGCACAGCATGTTGTAGCTACAAACAGCACCGTTTCTTGCTATAGGAAGTATAAGTGTATAGTAGGGCATATCCCCCAGAGGTGGCTGAGCTCTCGCTGCCCGGCACAGCATGTTGTAGCTACAAACAGCACCGTTTCTTGCTATAGGAAGTATAAGTGTATAGCGCATATCCCCCCAGAGGTGGCTGAGCTCTCGCTGCCCGGCACAGCATGTTGTAGCTACAAACAGCACCGTTTCTTGCTATAGGAAGTATAAGTGTATAGTAGGGCATATCCCCCCAGAGGTGGCTGAGCTCTCGCTGCCCAGCACAGCATGTTGTAGCTACAAACAGCACAGTTTCTTGCTATAGGAAGTATAAGTGTATAGCGCATATCCCCCCAGAGGTGGCTGAGCTCTCGCCGCCCGGCACAGCATGTTATAGCTACAAACAGCACCGTTTCTTGCTATAGGAAGTATAAGTGTATAGCGCATATCCCCCCAGAGGTGGCTGATCTCTCGCTGCCCGGCACAGCATGTTGTAGCTACAAACAGCACCGTTTCTTGCTATAGGAAGTATAAGTGTATAGCGCATATCCCCCCAGAGGTGGCTGATCTCTCGCTGCCCGGCACAGCATGTTGTAGCTACAAACAGCACCGTTTCTTGCTATAGGAAGTATAAGTGTATAGCACATATCCCCCCAGAGGTGGCTGAGCTCTCGCTGCCCGGCACAGCATGTTGTAGCTACAAACAGCACCGTTTCTTGCTATAGGAAGTATAAGTGTATAGTATGGCATATCCCCCCAGAGGTGGCTGATCTCTCGCTGCCCGGCACAGCATGTTGTAGCTACAAACAGCACCGTTTCTTGCTATAGGAAGTATAAGTGTATAGCGCATATCCCCCCAGAGGTGGCTGATCTCTCGCTGCCCGGCACAGCATGTTGTAGCTACAAACAGCACCGTTTCTTGCTATAGGAAGTATAAGTGTATAGTAGGGCATATCCCCCAGAGGTGGCTGAGCTCTCGCCGCCCGGCACAGCATGTTGTAGCTACAAACAGCACCGTTTCTTGCTATAGGAAGTATAAGTGTATAGCGCATATCCCCCCAGAGGTGGCTGAGCTCTCGCTGCCCGGCACAGCATGTTGTAGCTACAAACAGCACCGTTTCTTGCTATAGGAAGTATAAGTGTATAGCGCATATCCCCCCAGAGGTGGCTGATCTCTCGCCGCCCGGCACAGCATGTTGTAGCTACAAACAGCACCGTTTCTTGCTATAGGAAGTATAAGTGTATAGTAGGGCATATCCCCCCAGAGGTGGCTGAGCTCTCGCCGCCCGGCACAGCATGTTGTAGCTACAAACAGCACCGTTTCTTGCTATAGGAAGTATAAGTGTATAGTAGGGCATATCCCCCCAGAGGTGGCTGAGCTCTCGCCGCCCGGCACAGCATGTTGTAGCTACAAACAGCACCGTTTCTTGCTATAGGAAGTATAAGTGTATAGTAGGGCATATCCCCCCAGAGGTGGCTGAGCTCTCGCCGCCCGGCACAGCATGTTGTAGCTACAAACAGCACAGTTTCTTGCTATAGGAAGTATAAGTGTATAGCGCATATCCCCCCAGAGGTAGCTGAGCTCTCGCCGCCCGGCACAGCATGTTATAGCTACAAACAGCACCGTTTCTTGCTATAGGAAGTATAAGTGTATAGCGCATATCCCCCCAGAGGTGGCTGATCTCTCGCTGCCCAGCACAGCATGTTGTAGCTACAAACAGCACCGTTTCTTGCTATAGGAAGTATAAGTGTATAGCGTATATCCCCCCAGAGGTGGCTGATCTCTCGCTGCCCGGCACAGCATGTTGTAGCTACAAACAGCACCGTTTCTTGCTATAGGAAGTATAAGTGTATAGCGCATATCCCCCCAGAGGTGGCTGAGCTCTCGCTGCCCGGCACAGCATGTTGTAGCTACAAACAGCACCGTTTCTTGCTATAGGAAGTATAAGTGTATAGCGCATATCCCCCAGAGGTGGCTGAGCTCTCGCTGCCCGGCACAGCATGTTGTAGCTACAAACAGCACCGTTTCTTGCTATAGGAAGTATAAGTGTACAGTAGGGCATATCCCCCCAGAGGTGGCTGAGCTCTCGCCGCCCGGCACAGCATGTTGTAGCTACAAACAGCACCGTTTCTTGCTATAGGAAGTATAAGTGTATAGTAGGGCATATCCCCCCAGAGGTGGCTGAGCTCTCGCTGCCCGGCACAGCATGTTGTAGCTACAAACAGCACCGTTTCTTGCTATAGGAAGTATAAGTGTATAGCGCATATCCCCCCAGAGGTGGCTGAGCTCTCGCTGCCCGGCACAGCATGTTGTAACTACAAACAGCACCGTTTCTTGCTATAGGAAGTATAAGTGTATAGCGCATATCCCCCAGAGGTGGCTGAGCTCTCGCTGCCCGGCACAGCATGTTGTAGCTACAAACAGCACCGTTTCTTGCTATAGGAAGTATAAGTGTATAGCACATATCCCCCAGAGGTGGCTGAGCTCTCGCCGCCCGGCACAGCATGTTGTAGCTACAAACAGCACCGTTTCTTGCTATAGGAAGTATAAGTGTATAGCGCATATCCCCCCAGAGGTGGCTGATCTCTCGCTGCCCGGCACAGCATGTTGTAGCTACAAACAGCACCGTTTCTTGCTATAGGAAGTATAAGTGTATAGCGCATATCCCCCCAGAGGTGGCTGAGCTCTCGCCGCCCGGCACAGCATGTTGTAGCTACAAACAGCACCGTTTCTTGCTATAGGAAGTATAAGTGTATAGCACATATCCCCCAGAGGTGGCTGAGCTCTCGCTGCCCGGCACAGCATGTTATAGCTACAAACAGCACCGTTTCTTGCTATAGGAAGTATAAGTGTATAGCACATATCCCCCAGAGGTGGCTGAGCTCTCGCCGCCCGGCACAGCATGTTGTAGCTACAAACAGCACCGTTTCTTGCTATAGGAAGTATAAGTGTATAGCGCATATCCCCCCAGAGGTGGCTGAGCTCTCGCTGCCCGGCACAGCATGTTGTAGCTACAAACAGCACCGTTTCTTGCTATAGGAAGTATAAGTGTATAGCACATATCCCCCAGAGGTGGCTGAGCTCTCGCCGCCCGGCACAGCATGTTGTAGCTACAAACAGCACCGTTTCTTGCTATAGGAAGTATAAGTGTATAGCGCATATCCCCCAGAGGTGGCTGAGCTCTCGCTGCCCGGCACAGCATGTTGTAGCTACAAACAGCACCGTTTCTTGCTATAGGAAGTATAAGTGTATAGCGCATATCCCCCCAGAGGTGGCTGAGCTCTCGCCGCCCGGCACAGCATGTTGTAGCTACAAACAGCATCGTTTCTTGCTATAGTAAGTATAAGTGTATAGTAGGGCATATCCCCCCAGAGGTGGCTGAGCTCTCGCTGCCCGGCACAGCATGTTGTAGCTACAAACAGCACCGTTTCTTGCTATAGTAAGTATAAGTGTATAGTAGGGCATATCCCCCCAGAGGTGGCCGAGCTCTCGCTGCCCAGCACAGCATGTTGTAGCTACAAACAGCACCGTTTCTTGCTATAGGAAGTATAAGTGTATAGCGCATATCCCCCCAGAGGTGGCTGAGCTCTCGCCGCCCGGCACAGCATGTTGTAGCTACAAACATACACCGTTTCTTGCTATAGGAAGTATAAGTGTATAGCGCATATCCCCCCAGAGGTGGCTGAGCTCTCGCTGCCCGGCACAGCATGTTGTAGCTACAAACAGCACCGTTTCTTGCTATAGGAAGTATAAGTGTATAGTAGGGCATATCCCCCAGAGGTGGCTGATCTCTCGCCGCCCGGCACAGCATGTTGTAGCTACAAACAGCACCGTTTCTTGCTATAGTAAGTATAAGTGTATAGTAGGGCATATCCCCCCAGAGGTGGCTGAGCTCTCGCTGCCCGGCACAGCATGTTGTAGCTACAAACAGCACCGTTTCTTGCTATAGGAAGTATAAGTGTATAGTATGGCATATCCCCCCAGAGGTGGCTGAGCTCTCGCTGCCCGGCACAGCATGTTGTAGCTACAAACAGCACCGTTTCTTGCTATAGGAAGTATAAGTGTATAGTAGGGCATATCCCCCCAGAGGTGGCTGAGCTCTCGCTGCCCGGCACAGCATGTTGTAGCTACAAACAGCATTGTTTCTTGCTATAGGAAGTATGTGTATAGCGCATATCCCCCCAGAGGTGGCTGAGCTCTCGCTGCCCGGCACAGCATGTTGTAGCTACAAACAGCACCGTTTCTTGCTATAGGAAGTATACGTGTACAGTAGGGCATATCCCCCAGAGGTGGCTGAGCTCTCGCTGCCCGGCACAGCATGTTGTAGCTACAAACAGCACCGTTTCTTGCTATAGGAAGTATACGTGTACAGTAGGGCATATCCCCCAGAGGTGGCTGAGCTCTCGCTGCCCAGGCCTTGGGGAGGTCAGCATGAGGGACGCTTGCAGCTGTCTGAGCCCCTGCAAGTTTTCCCTCTCGCCCTATTTCCTCCCCAGTAAAAAAGGAAAGCGGAGTTGGGCTCCTTTTGAATCCGACCCGGTCCCCCGCTGGGCCAGGGGCCGAGGTGTGACTTTTCCCAGCTCATTAGGAGACGGTGTTAAATTTTCTGCCTTAAAATTAATGGCCATCTGAATCCCATCATGTGCGCAGGGAGCAGGCGAGCGGGGAGCAGCAGTAAGGAGGGTGTGCGACAACGGTCATTGGGACAGAAATGACCACTGACTCCTCTGGACTATGGCATTATACACTATGTTATGCTCAGTGGGACGGAACAAGGGACTCAGCAGTACCATTACTCTGTATTGTCACACCCACAGTAATGTTACCTTTTTTTATTTTCACACCCAGAGTACCATTACTCTTTATTTTCACACCCAGAGAATCATTACTCTTTATCATACCCAGGGTACCATTACTCTTTATTTTCACACCCAGAGAATCATTACTCTTTATCATACCCAGGGTACCATTACTCTTCATTTTCACACCCAGAGAATCATTACTCTTTATCATACCCAGGGTACCATTAATCTTTATTTTCACACCCAGAGCACCATTATTCTTTATTTTCACACCCAGAGTACCATTACTTTTTATTTTCACACCCAGAGAATCATTACTCTTTGTCATACCCAGAGTACCATTATTCTTTGTTTTCACACCCAGAGTACCATTACTTATTATTGTCACACCCAGAGAACCATTACTTTTTATTGTCACACCCAGAGTACCATTACTCTTAATTTTCACACCCAGAGTACCATTACTCTTCATTTTCACACCCAGAGTACCATTACTCTTCCTTTTCACACCCAGAGTACCATTACTCTTAATTTTCACACCCAGAGTACCATGACTCTGTATTGTCACACCCACAGTCATGTTACCTTTTTTTTATTTTCACATCCAGAGTACCATTATTCTTTATTTTCACACCCAGAGTACCATTACTCTTCATTTTCACACCCAGAGTACCATTACTCTTCATTTTCACACCCAGAGTACCATTACTCTTAATTTTCACACCCAGAGTACCATTACTCTTTATTATCACACCCAGAGTACCATTACTCTGTATTTTCACACCCAGAGTACCATTACTCTAGTTTATTTCCACATTCAAAAGTGTATGTATATCTTTATGTATATAGTGTTCAGTGTACTCTGTGCTTTACAAAGAGGCAGTACGGCACCGGGAAGAATAATACAATAAGTGTAACAGAATCAAACAATAGGAAAGGAAATCCCTGCCCCGGAGAGCTTACAATCTAAGTGGTTTTGAAGGAAAGAATGTCTTTAGTTAGAAAGTCTACTTTCCTATGTTTAAAAAGTCTTCCCCAGATACTGTATGCCCCACCGTTCTTTGTACCTCTCTCTATAAGGAGACCTGGAGGGCTTACTGGGGAAGTAACGGGTTCTGTCCCAGCAATGGGGGGAAGACTTGAAAAAAGAGCTACTCTGCCTACAAGTCTCATGGTTGAGGAAACCCTGGTTCGTGGGTCTACGCCCTAACAAGAATCTACTCTGTAACTGAAAACCAGTCCTGTTGATACCTAAAGATTGCTTTGCCCTGTACAATAAAGTTAAAGAAAAGTTCCTGGCGCCCTTTTCTATTATTGCTCACCGTTCCAGCCCAGCACCCCGAGAGATAAGGTAACCTAACCGCTGAGCATCACCTACACACATTGGGACAGTTTGGGGTGGCCCCTCTTCTATTTGCCGGGGGTAGAGGGGTTACATCAGTAAAGAAAGTTCTAAGTCAAATTGATAATTCAGGTGTTATTTCTGCACCACTTTTGCAGTCAGGGGAAATTAATACATTTCTTTAAAAATGCTTGTAACTCCCACTAAATGGGTTACTTAGGCCAGCATGGAATGTGTTAACCCATGGTACTTGTATTATAAGGTTAATTTCTGGGTTCAGGACAGACGGGTGTAATTGCATAGTCAGCACCCCCAGGTTCAGATAACCAGCGCTGATCTCTCAGTGTTTCAGTACGGAGCAGGTTATTGTATGAGTTCACCAGTCAGGGGTATGTAAGGGGTATGTCAGGGGTATGTCAGGGGTATGTCAGGGGTATGTCAGGGGTATGTCAGGGGTATGTCAGGGGTGGGCAACTCCAGGCCTCAAGGGCTACCAACAGGTCAGGTTTGAAGGATATCCCTGCTACAGCACAGGTGGATCAATCAGTGGCTGAGTCCAAGCCTGAGCCACTAATTGAGCCACCTGTGCTGAAGCAGGGATACCACTGATACCTGGCCTGTTAGTGGCTCTTGAAGACTGTAGTTGGCCACTACTAGTCTAAGAGAGTGAGAAACATAATTAATAATAAAGATTGTTAATTCTTCATTTTCTTTCGCAGCACCAATCGGTTAGGTAAATAAATAGTTCTGTAACAGAGGGGTTGATTAATTAAGATGAATCTGTATTTAAGTGGCTAATTAGCATCAGATGTGTGGCACACAATATACAATATTATTAGGTTTAAGTTCATGAGCAGCACTGAAGCAGTTAATTAACAGCACTGATTGGCTTAATTCATGGATTTAGCACTGAGTGAATAATTCTGGCAGCCAATGGGTTAATTGTACGTTGTGTATGTTGATTTATTGATCGAACAGTGAAGGGGTTCATTGATTTGGTTATTAAGTAATGGTGGGGATAGCTGATTGCGTAATTTAGCTAATGCCAGTTAATTAATTGACTGACTCATTAACAAAAGTTTAACTGGCGTATATGTGGGTTCAGTAATGAAGGGGTTAATTCAGCAGAGAGAGGGGGTGGTGACTTGGCTTAGTAATGAAGGAGAAGCTTAAAATGAATGGATTGGTTTGGTAATTAAGGTTTGGTAATGAAGGAGAAGTTGGGAAAGGAATGGATTGGTTTGGTAATTAAGGTTTGGTAATGAAGGAGAAGTTGGGAATGAAGGAGAAGTTGGGAAAGGAATGGATTGGTTTGGTAATGAAGGTTTGGTAATGAAGGAGGCGTTGGGAAAGGAATTGATTGGTTTGATAATGAAGGTTTGGTAATGAAGGAGAAGTTGGGAAAGGAATTGATCGGTTTGGTAATATATAGTGCAATAATGTTTCAAACAAAGGTGAAGGATGAGACTAGGTAAGTATCTCACTCACAATGGCGATGATTTTAAAGGCAGTGTGGTTGTATGGAGGAACCAACCCAGACGTTTCCTCTGGTGTTCTCACGAGACGTCCCTCAGAACCAGGCGGGTAGGATGGGTAGAATTCCCATGTGTGAAAGAGAGACGATACAAAATAGTGCAGATGGTTTTATATATAGAACGCAAATAAAGTAATACACTTCCAAATATGTCGTTTGTACCGGCAGTGAGACCACCAGGGTCAGAAGACTGCAGCAACCCTTACTTCTCTGAAATGCCTCCTGTGACGGCCGACCACAGGGGAAGGTGTTGAAGTTCAGTGAAGGAATAACCAAAACGTGGCCCAGGGTCCACAGCAATGTCCACCACACAACTCAGGGGTCACCCAAACCGGCTGTACAGTCGCCCTACGCGTTTCACTCACTTGGAGCTTTTTCAGGGGAATAATCTGTGTGTTTAGTGTGCCTCTCTCTCCTTTTTGTAGCCCTTGCCGGTCGCGGTGAAATTGTGTTGACATCACGCACGACGTTGGTGATGTCATGACGCACGGGACGTCCTGCGTCATGCCAGGTGGTCATGGCAACAGAAAATAAACAAGGAAGTCCTCAGCGCAGCATACTCTGGCTGAGCTGACGTCTGTAGGAACAACGAGGAGGGCTGTGCATCAACGCATCAGAAGAAGCGGAAAACGTCCAGACACCCCTGTTCCTGCGGTTGTTATTTACACCGAGATGCTTATACCAATTTTTATTCTGTGAGTTTTTATAACCGTTTTAATTTTCCATAAATCTGACAATATTACCCTATGGGCCTTGCGCTTTTTTCTTTTTTCTTTCCCTGTCTATAGCTTTCTCTGGTCCCGAGGTTGGTTCCAGATGAAAAAAGGCTGCATACCCATAGGAGATCAGGCTTGGACTCTGTATTTGGGACCACAAAAAGCAAACTTCATGGACACTAAGTATTTTAATTGATTGTAATAATTGTTTTAATGTTTTGCTGTGTAAATCCCTTGTAACTCATTTTCTCCCTTTGTGTGTTATTAATACACAAGGAGGCTGATAAGTAAGAGCGCTGGTGGACACATTTGGAGGCAGAGGGGCTCACACCTACCTGCTCACAATTGTGTTATACTTAATTCACATCACTTTAATAATCCTGGATGTATTTGCGCTCCTGATCGCCCCGCTTTCGTGAACCTGTCTGGACTTGGATTGAGTCCATTTCCGGAGCTGCACTACCTCCAGTTGTATATATTTTACATCATTATCACTAGTGTGTTCACTGGGTTTTATTTCCCATAACAGTATTTGCGCTTTAATTCTTTTTGCTCTCATTGGTTTGGTAATGAAGGAGAAGTTGGGAAATGAATGGATTAGTTTGTAACTAAGGTTTAGTAATGAAGGAGAAGTAGGGGAAATTAATGGATTGGTTTGGTAATTACGGTTTGGTAATTACGGTTTGATAATGAAGGAGAAGTTAGGAAATTAATGGATTGTTTGGTATTTAAGGTTTGCTAATGAAGGGGAAGTTGGGAAATTAATGGATTGGTTTGGTAATGAAGAAGAAGTTGGGAAATTAATGGATTGGTTTGGTAATGAAGAAGAAGTTGGGGGAATGAATAGATTGGTTTGGGAATGAAGAAGAAGTTGGAGGAATGAATGGATTGGTTTGGTAAGGAAGTTGGGGGAATGAATGGATTGGTTGGGTAATGAAGAAGAAGTTGGGGGAATGAATGGATTGGTTTGGGAATGAAGAAGAAGTTGGGGGAATTAATGGATTGGTTTGGGAATGAAGAAGAAGTTTGAGGAATGAATGGATTGGTTTGGGAATGAAGAAGAAGTTGGAGGAATGAATGCATTGGTTTGGTAATGAAGAAGAAGTTGGGAAATGAATGGATTGGTTTGGGAATGAAGAAGAAGTTGGGGGAATGAATGGATTGGTTTGGTAATGAAGTTGGGGGAATGAATGGATTGGTTTGGTAATGAAGTTGGGGGAATGAATGGATTGGTTTGGGAATGAAGTTGGGGGAATGAATGGATTGATTTGGGAATGAAGTTGGGGGAATGAATGGATTGGTTTGGGAATGAAGTTGGGGGAATGAATGGATTGGTTTGGTAATGAAGTTGGGGGAATTAATGAATTGATTTGGGAATGAAGTTGGGGGAATGAATGGATTGATTTGGGAATGAAGTTGGGGGAATGAATGGATTGGGTTGGTAATTACGGTTTGGTAATGAAGGAGAAGTTGGGAAATGAATGGATTGATTTGGTAATTACGGTTTGGTAATGAAGGAGAAGTTGGCAAATGAATGGATTGGTTTGGTAATGAAGGTAGCGTGATGTGAGTCCGTTATCTGAAATTCTTGCTCAGATGTTCCCCTCTGTGCCTTGCACATTTCTGATGGTTTCACATTATAATGAGCTTCTGGTTAATATTTTGCAGATCACACTTGTTTGTGCCGCTTCTGTGATGTGGCGTAATATGTATGGGTAATATGTATGGCGTAATATGTATGACGTAATATGTATGGGTAATATGTATGGGGTAATATGTATGGGGTAATATGTATGGGTAATATGTATAGCGTAATATGTATGGGTAATATGTATGGCGTAATATGTATGCGTAATATGTATGGGTAATATGTATGGTGTAATATGTATAGCGTAATATGTATGGGTAATATGTATGGCGTAATATGTATGCGTAATATGTATGCGTAATATGTATGGGTAATATGTATGGCGTAATATGTATGGCGTAATATGTATGGCGTAATATGTATGGCGTAATATGCATGGCGTAATATGCATGGCGTAATATGTATGGGTAATATGTATGGTGTAATATGTATGGGTAATATGCATGGCGTAATATGCATGGCGTAATATGCATGGCGTAATATGTATGGGTAATATGCATGGCGTAATATGAATGGCATAATATGTATGGCGTAATATGTATGGGTAATATGTATGGCGTAATATGCATGGCGTAATATGCATGGCGTAATATGCATGGCGTAATATGCATGGCGTAATATGTATGGCGTAATATGTATGGGTAATATGTATGGGTAATATGCATGGCGTAATATGTATGGCGTAATATGTATGGCGTAATATGTATGGGTAATATGTATGGCGTAATATGCATGGCGTAATATGTATGGGTAATATGTATGGGTAATATGTATGGGTAATATGTATGGGTAATATGCATGGCGTAATATGTATGGCGTAATATGTATGGCGTAATATGTATGGGTAATATGTATGGGTAATATGTATGGGTAATATGTATGGCGTAATATGTATGGCGTAATATGTATGGGTAATATGTATGGGTAATATGTATGGGTAATATGTATGGGTAATATGTATGGGTAATATGTATGGCGTAATATGTATGGGTAATATATATGGGTAATATGTATGGGTAATATGTATGGGGTAATATGTATGGGTAATATGTATGGGTAATATGTATGGGTAATATGTATGGGGTAATATGTATGGGTAATATGTATGGGTAATATGTATGGGTAATATGTATGGGTAATATGTATGGGGTAATATGTATGGGTAATATGTATGGGTAATATGTATGGGTAATATGTATGGGTAATATGTATGGGTAATATGTATGGGTAATATGTATGGGTAATATGTATGGGTAATATGTATGGGTAATATGTATGGGTAATATGTATGGCGTAATATGTATGGGTAATATATATGGCGTAATATGTATGGGTAATATGTATGGGTAATATGTATGGGTAATATGTATGGGTAATATGTATGGGTAATATGTATGGGTAATATGTATGGGTAATATGTATGGGTAATATGTATGGGTAATATGTATGGGTAATATGTATGGGTAATATGTATGGGTAATATGTATGGGTAATATGTATGGGTAATATGTATGGCGTAATATGTATGGGTAATATGTATGGGTAATATGTATGGGTAATATGTATGGGTAATATGTATGGGTAATATGTATGGGTAATATGTATGGGTAATATGTATGGGTAATATGTATGGCGTAATATGTATGGGGTAATATGTATGGGTAATATGTATGGGTAATATGTATGGGTAATATGTATGGGTAATATGTATGGGTAATATGTATGGGTAATATGTATGGGTAATATGTATGGGTAATATGTATGGCGTAATATGTATGGGTAATATGTATGGGTAATATGTATGGGTAATATGTATGGGTAATATGTATGGGTAATATGTATGGGTAATATGTATGGGTAATATGTATGGGTAATATGTATGGGTAATATGTATGGGTAATATGTATGGGGTAATATGTATGGGTAATATGTATGGCGTAATATGTATGGGTAATATATATGGGTAATATGTATGGCGTAATATGTATGGGTAATATGTATGGGTAATATGTATGGCGTAATATGTATGGGTAATATATATGGGTAATATGTATGGGTAATATGTATGGGGTAATATGTATGGGTAATATGTATGGGTAATATGTATGGGTAATATGTATGGCGTAATATGTATGGGTAATATATATGGGTAATATGTATGGGTAATATGTATGGGGTAATATGTATGGGTAATATGTATGGGTAATATGTATGGGTAATATGTATGGGGTAATATGTATGGGGTAATATGTATGGGTAATATGTATGGGTAATATGTATGGGTAATATGTATGGGTAATATGTATGGGGTAATATGTATGGGTAATATGTATGGGTAATATGTATGGGTAATATGTATGGGTAATATGTATGGGTAATATGTATGGGTAATATGTATGGGTAATATGTATGGGTAATATGTATGGGTAATATGTATGGGTAATATGTATGGGTAATATGTATGGGTAATATGTATGGGTAATATGTATGGGTAATATGTATGGGTAATATGTATGGGTAATATGTATGGGTAATATGTATGGGTAATATGTATGGGTAATATGTATGGGTAATATGTATGGGTAATATGTATGGGTAATATGTATGGGTAATATGTATGGGTAATATGTATGGGTAATATGTATGGGTAATATGTATGGGTAATATGTATGGGTAATATGTATGGGTAATATGTATGGGTAATATGTATGGGTAATATATATGGGTAATATGTATGGGTAATATGTATGGGTAATATGTATGGGTAATATGTATGGGTAATATGTATGGGTAATATGTATGGGTAATATGTATGGGTAATATGTATGGGTAATATGTATGGGTAATATGTATGGCATTCATATGGCTTTGAGATCCTTGGTAGCACTTTTGTGGATTAATGGATCCTGATGTGTGAACCTTCCGGACTGAAACTGTGATATTTTGGTGGTCAGTGTGGGATAAAAAAGTTTTTTTATGGAAACGTTCCGACCTTTACCAGTGAGACTCCACTGACGTCTAAGTCAGGGGTGTTCAATCTGGGGGGTGCAAGCTTTTCTGGGGGGTGCTGTGCTTAGAGAGGCCCCGTACTCTTCCCCAAAGCATTTAAATGAAATGCCGGGAAGCGCGCAAGGCCTCGGTAAGTTCCCTTACCTTGTCTCTGGTGTCTCCATGGCAACGCAGCATCAAATGACGCCGCGGGGTCACATGACGTTGTGAAACACCTGAGACAAGGTAAGGTGGGGGGGTGCGTGAGCAGAGGGGGGGGAGCAGGCAAGGAAGGGGGGGGGCGTCGCAGAGGAAAAAGTTTGCGCCCCACTTCTCTAGCTGATGGTGAGGCTAAAAACCTATTCTGTGCCGGAAGTTCACAACACCCCAGTGCCACCACACATCATCGTCACCACGTGGCGGGCCCCACGTCTGTTTCGATGGAGCAATCAGTGCAGGCAGACTAGAAAATGAGCAATATTATGATGACATGAAAACGGTTACAACCGATGTATTGCTGCCAGGTGGGTGTAATGAAGGGCTTGGCCTTTATTAAAAGCAATCACCTTTACCCCTACCGGCACAATGCCGTATATGGTTATCCTATGTACGGAGGCGTGGGCAGTTTCTTATAATTAAATATAGCAAGAGCTGGCGCCTATAGCATATACAGCTCAACCCCGTTATAACGCGATCCGTTACAACGCGAATCCGTTTATAACGCAATGCAAGCGTGGCTCCCAGTTTTTGAATACTTTACAACACAATTATTGGTGTCTTAAGTACTTTATTGTACAATGCATACAATTGTACATTATTTCTAACACGATCCGCTTATAACGTGATGTGATTCTTTGGACCCCAAGCACAGCGTTATAAGGGGGTTGAGCTGTATTATCTTTAACTGTGCACGCAATGTCTTGTATATGTAGCCAGGTCATCTTTTTCCCCCTGCGACCCCCCCGGGCGCCTCCGTGGTCACGGACGCTGTCGGGTACTGCCAGCGGCAAGCGGCAGACCCGACGGCCATTCAGGAGGGTGGGGGCCGAGGAGGGAGCTCGCCGGAGTGCAGGAGATCTCCGGCGGCTCTTGCACAGGGCGCCGCCATGTTGCGCCGGTTCGCGCATGCGCAGAGAGTCCCCGGCGGCCCGAGATAGTCGCGCATGCGCAGAAGATCGCGCGAGTGTAGGAGCCAGCCAGGAGAGTCGCGCGAGAGGTAGGGAGAGATTGCGGCGGCCATTAGGGGTTAGTGTAAGCACAGGGAAGGCGCGCACGCGGCCCCAATGTTACAGTAAGGGCCTTGGGACTACAATTCCCAGGAGGCATAGGGAGACAGGCACCAGGTGCCTCATAGGAGCCAATAGGGCTGCAGGACTGCCAGGAGAGCAAGTGGATACATTTGGCGGGCTTGCAGCTACGTTGTCAGTCAGAGGAAGGAGCAGTCAAGGGAAGGAGGTAGGGTACAGGAGCGAGTGACTCCCTGTACTAGGCCAGCACCCCCTTGGCCCAATATAGCCCTGAGTCCCCCAGTAGTGTGAGTGTTGCCAGGGATAGCCCTCAGGATAGGGAACCTGTCACTTACTTTAGTTAGCAACTGGGGAACAGAAGGGAAGATAGGGACAGCTGGGGGGTTTCATAGCGGTAACCAATCCGGGGAGCCATAGCCCAGGGTCCTGTTGTGAATTAGTGGCACGAGACAGCTGGGGGGTTCATAGCGGTAACCAGTCCGGGGAGCCATAGCCCAGGGTCCGTGTTGCGAGTGGCGAGGCCACTGGGGGGGTTTCATAGCGGTAACCAATCCGGGGAGCCATAGCCCAGGGCGGCGTTGCGCGTAGTACGAGGCAACTGGGGGGGGTTCATAGCGGTAACCAGTCCGGGGATCCATGGCCCAGGGCCCGTATTATGAGTAGGGTGGGTACAAGACCTACCTATATAGGATAGGCAACCCCGAAGGCCCTAGGAGAGTGACCCTTAAGCCACTTAAGGATGCTGTGCTATAGGGACGGCCTGTAGTGCAGGGTGTGTCACGTTGCTGTATCGTTGGAAAGGGACTCAGCGGATGCTGCGGTTCCAGTGACGGAGTTCGGACCCACGTTGAGGGTCACAGAGAATATCGCCAGGATAGGATCAGACGGATTCATCACGCGTCTGACCCTTTGTGAAGCGTTGCTGACCCGAGCACCGGAGTGCTCGGCAGGTATCTACAGTTCTAAGTGCACCACCGGGCCCTTAGCTTAATAGTGACTGCGCAGTCACCCATTGATTCTCTGCAAGAGTGCGGGACATTGGGTGGGGTTCTTTGGACACTGGGTGGGATCACCTAGTGTTGGGGAATCGTCCTGCGAGACGTCATGGTTAGTGTCTCCTCCTGAGAGGGACACAGGTTATATTATGAATGTGATGTGTCGTATTACATGTTAGTAAAGTCCTTAGTTATTATACCCCATTGTGTATGTGATCATTGTGTTTGTCCTGCGAGGATTCACTTCCCCCTCTGGTGGGAGCCATCGCAGGTGGAGGCGCTGCACCATTGAGTAAGTGGTTACCCCTAGTATAATTGCCCCAGGTTCCCCGTGGCGGAAGCTCAGCCCTCCTGCGAGCCAACAGGTAATGCACCACACCGGTAACACTGCATGTTCTACTCACCCACACTATATATGCGATTGGGTGGGGTGGAATACCCGTTACATTTGGAGGCGCTGCTGAGATAGACCTGGGGTGCCCTGTTTGCAATTTTTCAAATTGTCCCATTCATATTTTTCATCATGGCGGTGCCGTCACCGCAAGACGTCGATGACTGGGCCTTAGCGCGGCAATTATCCCCAAGGCGCGTGTTTGTAGTGGCCGGAGTATCCCATGATACGCAATTGTCCACTATGCGCGCCCAAGTAAGAACTTGCCCGGAATTGGCCACTGCCCGGGTGACAGACTTAAGGCTGGATACTGACGGCCGGGGGATTACCTATCTCCTGTTCACCACGCATGACATATGCCTAGAGACTGTTCCCCATGTATTAACACTCCCCGAGTCTTCCGCAGGGGACTGTCTCATGATCTATGCAAAAAGCTGCAGTGTAGTTGACAGGACTGTAGTTAAAATGGAGGCTCCTGCAGCAGGGAATGCTAACAGTGAGTCCCACCTAAAATGGCGGCTCCCGCCAACTCAAGATGACACACGTGCTTCTGACTGCCAGGCTGCTCAGAAAAAGGTTACAGAAAACCATCCGGGACTGGCGGGAAAACCAGAGCCCCGCCCCCGTAATGTGAGCCACTCAGTGATAGAGCACACCCCTCCTTTAAATTCCACCAGGGGGAGTGAGCACAGTGAACAGCCATTAGACCCTTCTATTCACCAGGAGGAAGAGGAGGAGGAAGGCATTGTCGTGGACATGGAATATTTTCTTTCTGAGCAGGAAACCGAGATAGACTGTCAGGACATACACCCCAATATGTATGTGGCCTGGCGTGCGCCCGGAGTAGATTCTCTTCTCTTCATATGCTCCTGCCTGCAAGAAGCCCACGCTCAGGGAGCCAAAGTGTCTCGGTTATCCCTCGACTACAGGACCATCGAGGTGGAAGGAGAAATGGGCATACAGTGTTTTAGCCCCACTTGTAACTGTTCTAGAGAGACATTGACATGGTGGTCCTACTGTGAGTGTTGCGGTGTGCGGTTATTGAAGTCTATTGTTCCCCAGCATGCCGAACCAACAGAGGAATCACAGCATACAGAGCCTGCTGTGGGCCCGTGTGCCCTACCACGGCCAGTCCGGCCTACAGAGGTACCATCGGTCCCAGGCTTGGGATCAGTACCTGTTGACGACGACCAGGGTGAGTTGACTGCCCCAGGGGTGTTGGGTGTGAGCCTCCAGGTGACCGCGGAGCACGATAGCTTCTTAAGTCTGGACACCTGGGCGAATGGCTCCACTCGACATCGCGTCCTGGCGGAGGTGTCCCCCCTAGAAGATAGCTGTCCTGCAGTGCGAGTGGACCAGTACCCACTGCCTATCGTTCCAGAAGAAGAGAAATCCATCGCAAGCCAGCAGAGTGGTAAGGAACCCCCTTGCTCCCCACAGGCTCCGATGGAGGTGGCCGTGCAACAGGCCAGAGTTACGGTTCCTGATCTGAGTGAGAGCCCGTGCGCTCCAACCCAAATGGTCCCAGGACTGGGATCCAATGCTCCCGAGTTTAAGGACAGCAAGTGGACTGCCCCAGAAGTACAGGGGGCAGGTACCGAGACAACCGAGGTGGGAACTGACAGCGTCCCCGAGGACCTGTTGGCCACCGAGAATCACCGCAGGGGTAAGGTGTCTACTCTTTACCCCCTGCCAGGTGAAGCAGAGACTTTGAGTAAAGAGACAGTGTCCAGTTCTCGCTTCTCAGTGGAAGCTGAGCACGTATGTAGGGACAAGGACTATGTGGCAAAGGAGCTGGTAGAAGTTGCCTCCTTTGCGCCCAAGAAGAAGTGGCCCATTCGTCACGTAGTGGACCGAGGGAAAGGTCCTGGCCGCCTGGCCTGCTGCTTCCAGGCCATGGATGATCAAGTAAAGGTTGGTGTGAAGGACACTGCGCTATTCCTTCCACCAGGGGGAGGAAGTAGCACTGAAGCAGTGACTGTTACGCCAGAGTGTGCTTTCCAAGAGATTCACCCCGGGGAGGCTCACGGACGCAAAAGTGAGGTACCACCATCTGATCAGTTAGGGGCACCCCACAAATGGTCTCAGCAAGCAGCTGATACTCAGCTGGCCTCGGGTAATAGTGGGTGTGATGTGCCATGTTTTGAGGATGTTGCAGTCGATCTGTTAAGTGTACGGGGTATGCCATGCCATTTTTCAGTGTGTAAAATTGTACCATGTTATGTCGTTCCCCAAGCGAGGGCGTTGGGTTTTTCACCAGGGGGAGAGTGTAGCCAGGTCATCTTTTTCCCCCTGCGACCCCCCCGGGCGCCTCCGTGGTCACGGACGCTGTCGGGTACTGCCAGCGGCAAGCGGCAGACCCGACGGCCATTCAGGAGGGTGGGGGCCGAGGAGGGAGCTCGCCGGAGTGCAGGAGATCTCCGGCGGCTCTTGCACAGGGCGCCGCCATGTTGCGCCGGTTCGCGCATGCGCAGAGAGTCCCCGGCGGCCCGAGATAGTCGCGCATGCGCAGAAGATCGCGCGAGTGTAGGAGCCAGCCAGGAGAGTCGCGCGAGAGGTAGGGAGAGATTGCGGCGGCCATTAGGGGTTAGTGTAAGCACAGGGAAGGCGCGCACGCGGCCCCAATGTTACAGTAAGGGCCTTGGGACTACAATTCCCAGGAGGCATAGGGAGACAGGCACCAGGTGCCTCATAGGAGCCAATAGGGCTGCAGGACTGCCAGGAGAGCAAGTGGATACATTTGGCGGGCTTGCAGCTACGTTGTCAGTCAGAGGAAGGAGCAGTCAAGGGAAGGAGGTAGGGTACAGGAGCGAGTGACTCCCTGTACTAGGCCAGCACCCCCTTGGCCCAATATAGCCCTGAGTCCCCCAGTAGTGTGAGTGTTGCCAGGGATAGCCCTCAGGATAGGGAACCTGTCACTTACTTTAGTTAGCAACTGGGGAACAGAAGGGAAGATAGGGACAGCTGGGGGGTTTCATAGCGGTAACCAATCCGGGGAGCCATAGCCCAGGGTCCTGTTGTGAATTAGTGGCACGAGACAGCTGGGGGGTTCATAGCGGTAACCAGTCCGGGGAGCCATAGCCCAGGGTCCGTGTTGCGAGTGGCGAGGCCACTGGGGGGGTTTCATAGCGGTAACCAATCCGGGGAGCCATAGCCCAGGGCGGCGTTGCGCGTAGTACGAGGCAACTGGGGGGGGTTCATAGCGGTAACCAGTCCGGGGATCCATGGCCCAGGGCCCGTATTATGAGTAGGGTGGGTACAAGACCTACCTATATAGGATAGGCAACCCCGAAGGCCCTAGGAGAGTGACCCTTAAGCCACTTAAGGATGCTGTGCTATAGGGACGGCCTGTAGTGCAGGGTGTGTCACGTTGCTGTATCGTTGGAAAGGGACTCAGCGGATGCTGCGGTTCCAGTGACGGAGTTCGGACCCACGTTGAGGGTCACAGAGAATATCGCCAGGATAGGATCAGACGGATTCATCACGCGTCTGACCCTTTGTGAAGCGTTGCTGACCCGAGCACCGGAGTGCTCGGCAGGTATCTACAGTTCTAAGTGCACCACCGGGCCCTTAGCTTAATAGTGACTGCGCAGTCACCCATTGATTCTCTGCAAGAGTGCGGGACATTGGGTGGGGTTCTTTGGACACTGGGTGGGATCACCTAGTGTTGGGGAATCGTCCTGCGAGACGTCATGGTTAGTGTCTCCTCCTGAGAGGGACACAGGTTATATTATGAATGTGATGTGTCGTATTACATGTTAGTAAAGTCCTTAGTTATTATACCCCATTGTGTATGTGATCATTGTGTTTGTCCTGCGAGGATTCACTTCCCCCTCTGGTGGGAGCCATCGCAGGTGGAGGCGCTGCACCATTGAGTAAGTGGTTACCCCTAGTATAATTGCCCCAGGTTCCCCGTGGCGGAAGCTCAGCCCTCCTGCGAGCCAACAGGTAATGCACCACACCGGTAACACTGCATGTTCTACTCACCCACACTATATATGCGATTGGGTGGGGTGGAATACCCGTTACATATATAATGTATAACTCTGCTCACTTAATGTAACTATGTATTTGTAACCACGTATCTGACATCATAACTATGTGCCCAGGACATACGTGAAAACGAGAGGTAAGTCTCACTGTATCACTTCCTGGGGACACATTTTATAAATGTTGCCCTGGGTAGTTTTGGTGATAAAGAAAATAAGCGCAAATAACACCACTTTAACAAAGAAACAAAATATACTGTCCTTTAGAAAGTGCAGCTCCTGAGAAAGGACTCAGTCCCAATCCCCAAACAGCAAACGGTGCAGAGCAGCAGGTGCGCAAATCTCATCAGGACATGAAAGAAATTCAAACACAAAATAGTGCAACATTGTTTTGTTCAGAGAAATAGAATTCGTATTGTAGACTCTACAGATTTTACACTCTCGTGTTTCACGTGATATTGAGGCAGTGTGGTTATTAGAAGTGACCAACTTTAGTTACATCCAGACAAGTACTCCAAATCAACACAGGTGACCAACTTTGATTGCATCCTGTCTAGATGCAATCAAAGTTGCTCACCTGTGTTGATTTGGAGTACCTGTCTGGATGTAACTAAAGTTGGTCACTTCTAATAATCACACTGCCTGGGTAGTTTTGGGGCTATAAGTCTGTCCTCCTCCTGCCAGTGATACCTGGTAAGGGCAGGTTCGCCAGGAGTAATCATGGGCTTTCCCCACACATGCAGTGCAGTGAGTCAGTGAAGGTAGTGTCATCAGGCCTTGTGTCCAATTAGAGACACAGGGGTGGTGCTTACTGGAGCTACTTACTGCATAGCACTTCCTGATTTAGTCAGTCTGTTCCTACCGTGAGAGGGGCAAGGTTACCCGTACCCAGCTGTCAGGGCTCTGGCAGGCTTGAGGCCCTCGCTCCAGGGAATGGTGAGGGAAACCTATACCTCCTATCCAACCGGGGATAGGGGAAGAGCAAGAACCACTCTTGGTGCCCTTGGCTGGGCGTGAGATCAGGGACATCCTGAAGGTGAAGATCCTTCAACTGCTGTGATTGTGGCTGCTGAAGAAGGAACCCAAATAATGCATCCTGACCTTTTATAAAACACCTCCTGCCTGAGACTGAAGTATATTGGGAGGAGGGGGACGTGTTCTTTTGCAGTTACTTCCCCCCCATACAGCTGGGGTCTGCACAAGAAGGAGGCGCTGCACCTCTGAGTAGAATTTGGGCAAGACCCCAGAAGCCTGTCCTGTCATTCCCTATACCACCATGCGGGAGACGCGGAGCCCCCTGTTACCAGCAGGTATGCACCACACACAGCCATGTAACCAGAGTAGCATTTCCCTTAGGAGGCCCTATGTGAGATTTGGGGGGGGGGAGAGGGAGGGGAAACAGGGTTACATAAATAAATAAAGAAAGAATATTATCTGGATTAATATGTAGCAGGATAGATGATGTAAGCGAGAGACAGGCGGAGGGGCGCAGAATAATTGATTCCACAAGGATCTGAGGACACAGTGATTCCACCACGGGGAGAGAGAGAGACAAGTTAAAAGCAAGATGAACGCTAGAGAAGTTATATCATGATATTAAGAGCACATACAAAGACCCCTCTCAGAAACAGAAAGCCATGCAACCATTTGTAAGAACGCCATAACTTATTTGGAACGTAACCGCCATTTTGTACTATTTTTATGTTAGTATTTATCTTCAAAATAAACGTTTCTTTTTACGTGACGAACCAGAATTACTGAGGTCTGTTATGCTGGAGAAATGATGAAAGAGACGTAAAGGACATTTTACAGGAAGTGAGCGTAATGATGCCCCTCTATAAGGCCGAGTTTATAGTGGGGTCTATGGCGCCGTCAGCCATCGCCGTCCTGCAGCGATTCCTGCACTCTGGTGCAGGAGACCAGAGATCGCGACCGGGGGGCGTGGCCGTGAGCGGTTCACCGTCGTTGGCTGAACCGGTCACGTGCCCGTGACGCCACCCCTCAATCGGTGGAAATATCCAAATCTTCCGGCTTCCAGCGATCGCAATGGCTGACGTCACGCGGTCGTCGTCGCGCCCACTATGGCACCCGAAACGGACAACATGTACTTGCTACGCGCTGCGCAACGTCACAATCGCCGTAGCAAGTACTATAAACTCGGCCTAAAGCGTTAGTAAGACCACACCTTAAATATGGGGTACAGCTTTGGGCACCAATCCATAAGAAAGATATTACGGAACTAGAAAAGTGCAGAGAGGAGCCAACAAATTAATAAAGGGGATGGATAATCTGATTTACAAGGAGAATCTAGTTAAATTAGATTTATTTACATTAGAAAAGAGGCGCCAAAGAGGGGATATGATAACTATATACAAATATATTCAGGGACAATACAAGGAACTTTCAACAGAACTATTCATCCCACGGGCAGTACAAAGGACTCGGGGACATCCCTTAAGGTTGGAGGAAAGGAGATTTCACCAGCAACAAAGGAAAGGTTTCTTTACAGTAAGGGCAGTTACAGTGTGGGATTCATTACAAATATAGGATAAGTATCTTTTGTCTAAATTTATCATAGGTTGAACTTGATGGACGTACGTCTTTTTTCAACCTCATCTACTATTTATTTTAAAAGCATGTTATATTCATTGAAACAGTTCGACCTCCTTTTTCCTACGGAATATTACCTCGCTCCATATCATTATCACGATACATGTCGCGATTTCATCATTGGTGGTAGTTACTTTGGTTCTTGTCCCACCTTCCCCTGAGAGAGACCCAGCACAATAACCCCATGAGATGTGAACATGGCTTGAGACGTAGACACCTTCGGCACGCTGTATCATTAGCCAATTACCAAATTAGTAAGAAGACAGGACAAAGGCTGAGTTGAAAAGGCGTATTATCAGAGCTGCGTAAAAACAACCCTCCATTCACGACTAATGTCTCCACAATTCCCTAGGGCAGGGGGTTCTCAACTCCAGTCCGCAAGACCCTCCAACAGGTCAGGTTTTAAGGATATCCCTGCTTCAGCACAGGTGTTGCCATCGAAGACTGAGCCGCTGACTAAGCCACCTGTGCTGAAGCAGGGATATCCTGAAAATCTGACCTGTTGGGGGCTCTTGGAGACTGGGGTTGAGACCCCCTGCTCCAGTGTTTTAGTGCAAAATCCCTGCTTTCTTCTTTGTTTTTTATAGTATACAATGCGGGTTATTTATCCGCCTCCTGGCTGCAAAATCAGGACAGAAGTGGGGCACAGACGGCAGCGTCTTTATCCGGCAAGGAAATCACTTTGATTTCAATGGAAATGGTTTTATTTTATATTTTAAAATGCGCTGCCATTTTTTTGCATCAAGTTCAGACTTTGGCAAATGACCACTACAAAGGGCAGCGCCTTTCCCCCAGAATTGATGCAAAGAGTCTTATTCTATATCCACCGGGGCGACGGTTTGGCCCGTTTGTGGCCAAATCAATGGGGATTCTCAGATGAAAACGACCCGACCAGCTGCTCCGATAGATGTAGCATTACTCCCCCCCCCCCCCCCCCCAAGGGGTACATTTTAAACCTGCTTGTCTCGGCGTCAGAATATAAACCCATTCTCCCCTGGCTGTGCCTGCTTATAACTTAGGGGGGATTTGCAGAGCGGATTGGTTAGGGATCAGAGATAAAGCACATAATGTAATAGGATGTTACATGAAAGGATCTCATCGCATTTGTTTTTTTACCAGCAGCAAAAATGTCTGTAAAGTGGGAGGCGGCCCCAGTCTCAGAGCGAATAGATCTGGATCCCATAAAACCCGTAAGGGTAGTGAGATCCTTACATGTGACGCTGCCTCGGGGGAGAGATAATGGGGGTGATGTATCTAGGCCATTTGGGAGCCAAATGGCCACACACTGCATCATTTACATCTTGTGTCTCTTTGAATCAATGAGTTGGGGTCTTCATTATGCTTTTTGCTCCATGTGCCCCAGCATGCACCTTGGGGAGAGTCAGTAGGAGGAGTTACATGGTGCACAGGTTATAATGAGCTGTATCACATTCTGCGTCTCTGCCCCAGCATGCACCTTGGGGAGAGTCAGTAGGAGGAGTTACATGGTGCACAGATTATAATGAGATGTATCACATTCTGCGTCTCTGCCCCAGCATGCACCTTGGGGAGAGTCAGTAGGAGGAGTTACATGGTGCACAGATTATAATGAGCTGTATCACATTCTGCGTCTCTGCCCCAGTTTGTACCTTGGGGAGAGTCAGTAGAAGGAGTTGGGGAGGGGGGGGGGGGGAGTTACATGGTGCACAGATTATAATGAGATGTATCACATTCTGCGTCTCTGCCCCAGCTTGCACCTTGGGGAGAGTCAGTAGGAGGAGTTGGGGGGAGTTACATGGTGCACAGATTATAATGAGATGTATCACATGCTGCGTCTCTGTCCCAGCTTGCACCTTGGGGAGAATCAGTAGGAGGAGTTGGGGAGGAGTTACATGGTGCACAGATTATAATGAGATATATCACATGCTGCGTCTCTGTCCCAGCTTGCACCTTGGGGAGAGTCAGTAGGAGGAGTTGGGGAGGAGTTACATGGTGCACAGATTATAATGAGATGTATCACATTCTTCGTCTCTGCCCCAGCTTGCACCTTAGGGAGAGTCAGTAGGAGGAGTTGGGGGAGTTACATGGTGCACAGATTATAATGAGATGTATCACAGTCTGTCTCTGTCCCAGCTTGCACCTTGGGGAGAGTCAGTAGGAGGAGTTGGGGAGGAGTTACATGGTGCACAGATTATAATGAGATGTATCACATTCTGCGTCTCTGCCCCAGTTTGCACCTTGGGGAGAGTCAGTAGGAGGAGATGGGGGGAGGCACATGGTGCACAGATTATAATGAGATGTATCACATTCTGCGTCTCTGCCCCAGCTTGCACCTTGGGAAGAGTCAGTAGTAGGAGGAGTTGGGTAGGAGTTACATGGTGCACAGATTATAATGAGATGTATCACATTCTGCGTCTCTGCCCCAGCTTGCACCTTGGGGAGAGTCAGTAGGAGGAGTTGGGGAGGAGTTACATGGTGCACAGATTATGATGCGATGTATCATATTCTGCGTCTCTGTCCCAGCATGCACCTTGGGGAGAGTCAGTAGGAGGAGTTGGGGAGGAGTTACATGGTGCACAGATTATAATGAGATGTATCACATTCTGCGTCTCTGCCCCAGCTTGCACCTTGGGGAGAGTCAGTAGGAGGAGTTGGGGAGGAGTTACATGGTGCACAGATTATAATGAGATGTATCACATTCTGCGTCTCTGTCCCAGCTTGCACCTTGGGGAGAGTCAGTAGTAGGAGTTGGGGAGGAGTTACATGGTGCACAGATTATAATGAGATGTATCACATTCAGCGTCTCTGCCCCATCTTGCACCTTGGGGAGAGTCAGTAGGAGGAGTTGGGGGAGAGTTACATTGTGCACAGATTATAATGAGATGTATCATATTCAGCGTCTCGATCCCAGCTTGCTCCTCAGGGAGAGTCAGTAGGAGGAGTTGGGGAGGAGTTACATGGTGCACAGATTATAATGAGATGTATCACATTCTGCGTCTCTGCCCCAGCTTGCACCTTGGGGAGGGTCAGGAGGAGGAGTTGAGGAGGAGTTACATGGGGCACAGATTATAATGAGATGTATCACATTTTGCGTCTCTGCCCCAGCTTGCACCTTGGGGAGAGTCAGTAGGAGGAGTTGGGGGAGTTACATGGTGCACAGATTATAATGAGATGTATCACATTCTGTGTCACTGCCCCAACTTGCACCTTGGGGAGAGTCAGTAGGAGGAGTTCGGGGGAGTTACATGGTGCACAGATTATAATGCGATGTATCACATTCTGCGTCTCTGTCCCAGTTTGCACCTTGGGGAGAGTCAGTAGGAGGAGTTGGGAGGAGTTACATGGTGCACAGATTATAATGCGAGGTATCACATTCTGCGTCTCTGTCCCAGCTTGCACCTTGGGGAGAGTCAGTAGGAGGAATTGGGGAGGAGTTACACCAGAAACAGATTATAGTGAGATGTATCACATTCTGCGTCTCTGCCCCCGTTTGCACCTTGGGGTGAGTCAGTAGGAGGAGTTGGGGAGGAGTTACATGGTGCACAGATTATAATGCGAGGTATCACATGCTGCGTCTCTGTCCTAGCTTGCACCTTGGGGAGAGTCAGGAGTTACACCAGACACAGATTATAGTGAGATGTATCACATTCTGCGTCTCTTCTCCAGCATGCACCTTGGGGAGAGTCAGTAGGAGGAGTTGGGGAGAGTCAGTAGGAGGAGTTGAGGAGAGTCAGTAGGAGGAGTTGGGGAGAGTCAGTAGGAGGAGTTGGGGAGAGTCAGTAGGAGGAGTTACATGGTGCACAGATTATAATGCGAGGTATCACATTCTGCGTCTCTGTCCCAGCTTGCACCTTGGGGAGAGTCAGTAGGAGGAATTGGGGAGGAGTTACACCAGAAACAGATTATAGTGAGATGTATCACATTCTGCGTCTCTGCCCCCGTTTGCACCTTGGGGTGAGTCAGTAGGAGGAGTTGGGGAGGAGTTACATGGTGCACAGATTATAATGCGAGGTATCACATGCTGCGTCTCTGTCCTAGCTTGCACCTTGGGGAGAGTCAGGAGTTACACCAGACACAGATTATAGTGAGATGTATCACATTCTGCGTCTCTTCTCCAGCATGCACCTTGGGGAGAGTCAGTAGGAGGAGTTGGGGAGAGTCAGTAGGAGGAGTTGAGGAGAGTCAGTAGGAGGAGTTGGGGAGAGTCAGTAGGAGGAGTTGGGGAGAGTCAGTAGGAGGAGTTGCATGGTGCACAGATTATGAGATGGATCACATTCTGTATCTCTCTGGGTCACTCTTTCACCCTGAACCTGCATTTAAAAACGCAACAAGTTTAAGGTGGTGTAAATGTCCGATTTCTAACAATCTGCTCCGGACGTAAGAAACCGAGTCTTACATGAGTCAGAACTTTATCTGCTCCTAAATTGCCTTAAGAGAAAACTTTCCCGAGTGTTATATATCAAAGTCTTCTGGCTGCTAACACAGCACAGATGTATCTATGTGTAAGTAACATAATATGAAAGCCTGCACAATTGGGTGAAAGTTGTTGCAAATATTGGCACCATATTTATCAAATTGAAACAAAAACCCATTGAGCGCAAACAAGAAACCTCATAACAAACAAAAAAGACAGGGTGATCATGAGCCCCCCATTATTACCACACTCTGAATCATTTCTCCCCGTGTTTTTGTTGTTCTGTTTAATTGAACTGTACCTGCCACACGCTTGCCGACTCGTCACAACATCCAGGCTCTTCCTGCAGAGAACGGGTTAGAAGGTGCTAGAAATGTCTCTTGTACGAACACGTATCACGAGCCCTTTAAAGACCCTCAGTGTTTCCCCTGTGACTTGCTCTCTGGTTGGCTCTGGGCCACATGTCATTGCGTTCTATTGTTCAATAGCCGTCCGTCCCGGTCATGTAACCAGAACGAAGCTCTTTAAGAGGTCCCCATGGACAGTATAAAAGCTCGCGCTGGGTGGAATTTACACCTGTGCTTTTACAGAGCCCAGATCTCTCCCTTTCTGCCCCCAGAACCTGATAGGAACGAAACATAAGAAGGTGAATTATTATTCCCTTGGACTCACCTTCATTCCCCTGCTGGTCTTTAATGTGGCTGAGTTTGTGGTGACATGTGGAATGGTTCATTCAAAATGTGTTACCAGGGAAGAGACACTGAAGGAGAAAGCTCGTCTTGCGGTAAATCCCACACTAAAATATACTAACACAGTTGTGGATATGACTAATACGTGTGGGTCTGTTCAGTGTCAGGGGCTTAGGAAGTATCAGGTACTGTACATCATTCTAAAAGGTATTAGTCCAGTCTGAAAATACAGAACAAGCCATGTTCCAATAATAAGCATTTTTATTTTTGTGAAATATATTTTATTGATTATATCAAACAACAACAAAACATTTTCAATACAACATTGCAAATAGAGTAATCGTATGTAACGCAAAAAGTCTACAAATATTTAAACATAAATGAGGGCTTAGAGGTGCATCATGGCTGTATGTTCAGTGTATTCTGATGATAAACATGAGCTAATGATTGCTATTTAGAAACGTTTAAGTAACGCCAATGTAAAAATCCCACATGGACGTTAATTACTCCTGGAATAATGAGAGGAATATTATTAAAGCCTCGGTTTCTTTTATTTAGTTTATCTCTAGTTTTGATCATCTTTGATTTAAAATCCTCATGCTTAATTGAAAATATTAGAAGTTCGCCCCATATTTGTCACTGGAAACACGCTCACTGCTTCGCATGGGGTGCGCTATCTTTGATGCAGTTATTTGCGCTGGTTTTGCTGCGGGGAGTAGTAGTAAATAAACTCTATTGTTTGTAAATTGTTCAGGAATAAGTCTAACAGCTAGCACCAGGGGAAGAAACTGTCAGGCATTTAATAATAATAACTTTATTTCATGTAGCGCTTTTCTCCCATGGGGACACACAGCGCCTCACAATAACAGCACAGCTCTCGGTACGCAGCACATAGCAATGTTACAGACACAGGTCCCTGCCCCGTGGAGCTTACAACCTGTTTTTGGTGCCTGAGGCACAGGGAGATAAAGTGACTTACCCAAGGTCACAAGGAGCTGACACCGGGAATTATACCACGCTCCCCTGAGTCACACTCAGTGTCGTTGGATACAGTCAGTGTCTTTACTCACAGAGCCGCTCTTTCTCCTTTCATTTGACAACAAGTACGGTCTGAAAAATGCTGCAGTGCAGCGACACACTGCGCTCTACCAGGGTTATGTACTAAAGCAGGGGTGCGCAAACTTACCTTAATGCGCTCTCGCATACCTTTCAGGGTGCTGGGGTCGTGCAGGCTGGGTGTACACGAAGCATGATGGGCGCCAGGAACCTTTATAGTATAAATAGCAATCTTTATTCAAACATAGGTGTCTGATCCATTCACATGTTACACTCCCACGTTATGTACGTCTGTCCTGCTTGTGCTGAAAGGCATCTAATAATAATAATAGCATGTTCTTGTATAGCGCTGCTAGTTGTACGCAGCGCTTTACAGAGACATTTTGCAGGCACAGGTCCCTGCCCCGTGGAGCTTACAATCTATGTGTTTGGTGCCTGAGGCACAGGGAGATAAAGTGACTTGCCCAAGGTCACAGGGAGCCGACACCGGGAATTGAACCAGGCTCTTCCCTAGTTACTATCCTCGTATGTATCAGGAGGTGCTGTAGCATGTAACTGACCAGCACACTGGACCTGTCCATACCCATTGTAATGCCCATGCTGACCCATTCCAGCCAGGCCCCTTGCGGGCTCTGACTTGCACCCATCCCTCACGGGATCCTTTTCCCAGCTCATTGTTCTGACTGCCACTTTCTGGCATACTTTGTCTGATTTAGCCGCGGACCGGCTGCGTGGGGTCCATTGTCCTCGGTTCCCTCTCCGGGGGACCTCAATAGGACATAAACGAGCAGGTAAGGAGAATTGGAGCACTACTTAGAACAGTAGAAAAAACTGCAGGGGAGTGGGTACCATGATAAAAACATCTAATGGATCAGTGCATAAGCTACAAAACGAGCCCAAAAAGCCCCCCCCACCAACACGTTTCGAGCTACAAGCTCTTTTTCAAGATGCACCTTGAAAAAGAGCTTGTAGCTCGAAACGCGTTGGTGGGGGCCTTTTGGGCTCATTTTGTAGCTTATGCACTGATCCATTAGATGTTTTTATTATGGGACCCACTCTCCTGCAGTTTTTTCTACTGTTCTAAGTAGTGCTCCAATTCTCCTTACCTGCTCGTTTGGATCCTGCGGAGTACCGGAAGCACACGCCTCTGGAGGTATATCTCACCCAAGACCCAGCATGTGTGAGTTATTCTACTCTCTTACACCTATTTATCCATATCGATGCCTTTATGCCTGGACACTAGCAAGTGAGAGTTCTCACTACTCAAGAAGTGGAACTCTATCCAGCTATTCGAATTTATAGTGGATGTTGGTGTTGTTATCATTTCATTCATGTGGGATACTTCAAGGATATAACGCACAGTACTTATTTTGTCATGGGCTTATATGGCCGTTGATTTATGTTGGGGCATCACACAGCTTTTGTTTTTCTTTCAATAGGACATAGAACTCCTTGTGCATACTCGCACAGGGGTTTCCTTTCATGGGCGCTAGCTTAGTGGGGTACTTTCCCGGACTATAAAACAATAACCAAGGACAGGTCAAGTATGGCCCTCTTACGTATACATATAAACGTATATACATATCTACAGTGAGGCTCCTCCACTGCCGACTCCCAAGAACCTGATTTCCAGACCACTCTCACACGTATATACTGTATCTCTCATCGGTGACGCTCAATCACCTGGGGGGGAAAGTGGGTGTGGCTAGGTTTTTGCCAAGTCGCCCTGTATCATGTGATGGGGGGGGGGGGCGTTACCGTGTGTGAGCCCACGTAGTTAACCCTTTCTGGGTCATTAACCTGTTAATTTCCAACAGTAATTCCCAGAGGGGGACTACACTGTATTAATGTAAATAAAACCTGCCCCGTTATAGCTAACAATTTGCGCCACGTAGAAAGCCGTTTGTTACATTTGTCGCAAACAGAAAATGAAGCCATGCAGCAAACTCTCTCTGCGCTTTGCTCTTTCCTCACATCTTCACATCCCTATTTATGTACAAAGCCGCGAATACTTGTTATTTTTCTGCACGGTGTTGATACAGGATTCTTTTCTCTCTCCCCTGAGGGTGTTAAGCTGAGTCGCTGGTACTGTCCACGCTGTTAGAAGCCACAGAAAGAGTGTTCCCAGGAGCTGTGTTTTCAATTGAACTCATAACCCCTGAATTAGCCCGACCAGCGGCCCGCTGGATATCAGCATCTCAGATGCGATTATATGGGGGGGCTGAGTAATCGTTTGAACCTGTTCAAACAACAGTTTATCTCATTAATCTGGTTTGTCCTGTAATCCCCTTCTGTCTCCTTGTCCTTTCACTGGACAGAAACTGTGTAATGCTGCACAAACTCCATAAAAGTGTTTGGATAACTTTCCCAGAGCATTCTGCATTCCTCGTGCTAATCTTCTTCCAGATCATCATCTTTAGCCAGAGCGGCACATCCCTCTTGTCCTCTTGGAGACTGGGTAGAAGAGCTGTATTGATGCATTTACTCAGCCCCTTTGCTCTGCTATGGGGTTATAGTATTTATCAGCGTGCTCTGGTTTCTGAGAGGGACACGGATATTGCAAACGCCCATCGGGGGAGATGTATCAACGGGAAAAAAGTGCAAATAGAAGTTTGTTTTGACTTACAGTATTGCTTCATTTTGTGTCAAACATCAGTGTGTCCTACCCGTGACACATATTGTGGACCAGAACCGATTACGCCACCGCAGACTGGGCAGAATTTTTGACACAAATACCAGGTGAAAAAGTGACGCGCGGACGGTCACTCAGGGGTCCCAGGACGTAGTGTCCCCCAAAGGGCCGTTTGTTTCCGGGTTAGATGGTGTCCAGCATTCTCATGGAGTGCAGGACACAATCTAATGAGTGAGGAAACAGAGGAGGATCCCTCCTCTTCCGTTTCCTCCAAAATGGCCGCCATGGTCACATGACTGCACTGTGCCGGAGGGGCCTTGGCACTGAGGTACTCAAAGATTTAAAGGAGGTTATGCACTGACATATTCCAGCTGCCGAACTGGGTTAGTGCCAAAAATTTCACCAGATTGATCAAATTTCTATTTCTTCTAGTAGGATTGATTTTCGTTGACAAATCTGGTGCTGATTTTTGGTGCTGGTTTTGCAGCTGGCAGATGTTAGTTAGTAGAGCCGCTGGGAACCTACGAGGGTCCTGTAGCAATGGCTGGTCCAGACTGCCTCTCTGCCTCCTGTCACGTAAGTCCTTAGTAGCTACAGGCTGTGCAAGGCTATTCTAGGGGCATTGACGACCCCTCATGCTGACTCTCTGAGTGACAGGAATGGTGGTGACACAGGGGTCTGCGACTAACCAATCATGGTGTAGACCTTGTGCCCTCCCCTTCTGGTGCACCAGAGAGGAAGTGCTAAATTATAGCAGTTCAGCTCCCACCCTCCTGGGGTGAGGAAGCAAAGGGCGTTCTCTTCCACGCCTCCTAGGGAGAGAAGGTATGTGCTGCTCCTCCTGGCTGGGAGGGAGACATGCCAGGCAGTCCCTCATGGGCTGACTGAGAGAGAGATCAGAGTCCTCAATGCTATCGGAGAGCCAAGCACCATCCAGAGGTCTGAGCCCAGATAAATCTACTCTGCATCTGCTGGAATACCATCCACAGTGGATGTCTCAATAAAGCATCCCTCTTTGTATACCCCTGCCTGAGTCTCCAGTCTATTGGGCAGGACTGTGAAAGAAGTCTGCTCGGGTGGGGACTGTCTCTGGGAACCCTGGAGCCCACCGGAGCTGGAGGCGCTGGCACCCTGAGAAGCAAGTAGACTTCACTAAAAGCCTGTCCTGTTCCGCACACCATTGCGGATCGCTCAGCTCTCCTGGACCCTCACAGGTATGGCCGCACCACAGACAGCAGTAGCCAGCAGTACATCTTCCAGAGAGGGGAGGGGGGATGGAGGGGGGGAGGAAGGGTAGGAGGGGGGGAAAGGGGGGAGAGGAGGAGGAGGGGAGGAAGCACGGCTGCAGTCATTTATTAAAAGTCTCCCAGCTGCAAAACTGCGACAAATAATGCACCTCATTTATTTAAAAAAAAAAACATTTCCCATTGAAACAAATCAGATTTTTTTCTTTTGCTAAACCTGGTGCTGCAATTTTTGCCCCATATTTGTACACTGGAGACTTTGCTAATTGACCCCCTGTGTACTAAGGCAGGGGGGCTCTACTCCAGTCTTCAACCCCCCCCCCCCATCAGGTTTTCAGGATATCCCTGCTTCAGCACAGGTGGCTCAATCAGTCCCTGCTTCAGCACAGGTGGCTCAACCAGAGGCTCAGTCTTACTGAGCCTCTGATTGAGCCACCTGTGCTGAAGCTGGGATATCCTAAAAACAGGACCTGTTGTTGGGGGGTGGGAGTGGAGTTGAGTACCCCTGTACTAAGGCAAGGTGGAGCAATTCTAGGGGAGGAAAATCTTCACCAGGCGCGGCAAAGACAAAATCCCATTGAAAGCAATAGCATTTCTTCTCATTACTATACTGAGAGCCATTTTTTGTCCCGTTCCGCCCCGGCCGGAGGTCAGCGTTCCGTCCCGGCCGGAGGTCAGCGTTCCGCCCCGGCCGGAGGTCAGCGTTCCGCCCCGGCCGGAGGTCAGCGTTCCGCCCCGGCCGGAGGTCAGCGTTCCGCCCCGGCCGGAGGTCAGCGTTCCGCCCCGGCCGGAGGTCAGCGTTCCGCCCCGGCCGGAGGTCAGCGTTCCGCCCCGGCCGGAGGTCAGCGTTCCGCCCCAGCCAGAGGTCAGCGTTCCCCCCAGCCAGAGGTCAGCGTTCCGCCCCGGCCGGAGGTCAGCATTCCGCCCCGGCCGGAGGTCAGCGTTCCGCCCCGGCCGGAGGTCAGCGTTCCGCCCCAGCCGGAGGTCAGCGTTCCGCCCCGGCCGGAGGTCAGCGTTCCGCCCCGGCCGGAGGTCAGCGTTCCGCCCCAGCCGGAGGTCAGCGTTCCGCCCCAGCCGGAGGTCAGCGTTCCGCCCCGGCCGGAGGTCAACGTTCCGCCCCAGCCGGAGGTCAGCGTTCCGCCCCGGCCGGAGGTCAGCATTCCGCCCCGGCCGGAGGTCAGCGTTCCGCCCCGGCCGGAGGTCAGCGTTCCGCCCCAGCCGGAGGTCAGCGTTCCGCCCCGGCCGGAGGTCAGCGTTCCGCCCCGGCCGGAGGTCAGCGTTCCGCCCCAGCCGGAGGTCAGCGTTCCGCCCCAGCCGGAGGTCAGCGTTCCGCCCCGGCCGGAGGTCAACGTTCCGCCCCAGCCGGAGGTCAGCGTTCCGCCCCGGCCGGAGGTCAGCGTTCCGCCACGGCCGGAGGTCAGCGTTCCGCCCCGGCCGGAGGTCAGCGTTCCGCCCCGGCCGGAGGTCAGCATTCCGCCGCAGCCGGAGGTCAGCGTTCCACCCCGGCCAGAGGTCAGCGTTCCGCCCTAGCCGGAGGTCAGCGTTCCGCCCCAGCCGGAGGTCAGCGTTCCCCCCCACATCTTGCAAGGTTTCACAGCTTGGCTATTCTGCGCTCTCCTGCGTGTTTGTTACATTGGGGGGTACCTCACACTATTGGATGGTCGTGACATGACATACTGTAGTATAAGGACAAATAAAACAACACTATACATGAACTATTAGGAAGATAGAGGACCTGTGACACCTTATCTTCTATATGATTGTAAGCTCTCTGGGTCAGGGATTGCCCTGCATTGTCTCTTTTTGCGTATACTATCAAAATATACATACAAGTGGGACTGACTCTTCAATTCCTGTGCAGTTACAGGATCCTATAATCTAATAGGACCATTGAGTTCATATGGGGAGGGGGCAGACCAAGCAATATCCTACATGTTTCTGTGTCTGTGTGTGTCTGTGTGTGTGTGTTTTTTTTTTTTTTTTTAAATAAATCAGTTCTGTACAATGAGAAAATACTTGAAGCATTTATTTTTTAAAACCACTCTGAATGACAGTTTTAATGTATTATAATGTAACAAGCCTTTTTTGTTTCTATAACAACCAATTACAAAGTCACAGATACTGAGTCAATACTCCTTTGCAGCCATTTAGTGAACCCCCGAGCCGAATCTTCGCCGATCGATCACAGGAGAACGGATCGATCGGCAACTTAGCTAATCACTTATCATTATGTGGATTGTATTGATGCACATATTAAAGGGGGAATATATATATATATTTAAAATGCAGCTTGCCCTGCTGCTTTAAAAGCTTCTGTATCCTACATCAAACGGCAGGTGAAACATTGTTGCATCCACACATGCTTCAGCAAAAGGGGAAAATGAGATTATTTTCTTGGAAGCAGCGCCCCGTAAATGTCACCGTTGGCAGACGGGCGGCTTCTGACCCGTGGGAGCCCAGATTAAGAGATGGCTTTTCCTTGGGCCCCTGGGTGAAAGGTTAAAGGGTTTGTCACAGCAGCCTCAGGCCTTTCATGTAATCTCGTTAATGGTGTGTGAGGCTTTTCCTGAGGGAAACGGGAGTTCAGCACCTGCAGGGACGTCTGTGTGACGGAGAGGTCAGGATTTGGGTGTTTGAAGGCCCTTTGCAGTGTAATAAAAGGTAGCACACAAAATCCCCTTTTTCAAACCATGTCACCGGGAAAAAACACTAACCCAGGGTCCTATTTACTAAGGCACTGGCTTGGTAGGGTGAAGGGTGCACTAGGCTTACACTAGGCAGTTGGCTTGGTAGGGTGAAGGGAGCACTAGGCTTACACTAGGC
Organism: Ascaphus truei; assembly: GCF_040206685.1. Taxonomy (NCBI): domain Eukaryota; kingdom Metazoa; phylum Chordata; class Amphibia; order Anura; family Ascaphidae; genus Ascaphus; species Ascaphus truei. The sequence continues at coordinate 541,714,092 of NC_134483.1, forward strand.
AGTTGGCTTGGTAGGGTGAAGGGTGCACTAGGCTTACACTAGGCAGTTGGCTTGGTAGGGTGAAGGGTGCACTAGGCATACACTAGGCAGTTGGCTTGGTAAGGTGAAGGGTGCACTAGGCTTACACTAGGCAGTTGGCTTGGTAGGGTGAAGGGTACACTAGGCTTACACTAGGCAGTTGGCTTGGTAGGGTGAAGGGTGCACTAGGCATACACTAGGCAGTTGGCTTGGTAGGGTGAAGGGTGCACTAGGCATACACTAGGCAGTTGGCTTGGTAGGGTGAAGGGTACACTAGGCTTACACTAGGCAGTTGGCTTGGTAGGGTGAAGGGTGCACTAGGCATACACTAGGCAGTTGGCTTGGTAGGGTGAAGGGTGCACTAGGCATACACTAGGCAGTTGGCTTGGTAGGGTGAAGGGTGCACTAGGCTTACACTAGGCAGTTGGCTTGGTAGGGTGAAGGGTGCACTAGGCTTACACTAGGCAGTTGGCTTGGTAGGGTGAAGGGTACACTAGGCTTACACTAGGCAGTTGGCTTGGTAGGGTGAAGGGAGCACTAGGCATACACTAGGCAGTTGGCTTGGTAGGGTGAAGGGTGCACTAGGCTTACACTAGAAAGTTGGCTTGGTAGGGTGAAGGGTACACTAGGCTTACACTAGGCAGTTGGCTTGGTAGGGTGAAGGGAGCACTAGGCATACACTAGGCCGTTGGCTTGGTAGGGTGAAGGGAGCACTAGGCATACACTAGGCAGTTGGCTTGGTAGGGTGAAGGGTACACTAGGCATACACTAGGCAGCTGGCTTGGTTGGGTGAAGGGTACACTAGGCTTACACTAGGCAGTTGGCTTGGTAGGGTGAAGGGTACACTAGGCATACAATAGGCAGTTGGCTTGGTCGGGTGAAGGGTACACTAGGCTTACACTAGGCAGTTGGCTTGGTAAGGTGAAGGGTGCACTAGGCTTACACTAGGCAGTTGGCTTGGTAAGGTGAAGGGTGCACTAGGCTTACACTAGGCAGTTGGCTTGGTAAGGTGAAGGGTGCACTAGGCTTACACTAGGCAGTTGGCTTGGTAGGGTGAAGGGTACACTAGGAATACACTAGGCAGTTGGCTTGGTAGGGTGAAGGGTACACTATGCATACACTAGGCAGTTGGCTTGGTTGGGTGAAGGGTACACTAGGTATACATTGGCAGTTGGCTTGGTAGGGTGAAGGGTAACCATGACGGTGGGCCAGGCTCCCCTCTCACTTCCGCGCTTGCTCCCTGACCTCAAACCATGTGTGACGCGGTCAGGGGGCGGGGAGGGAAGGGGCGAGGGAGTTTATTTAGTTCGGCTGGCAGGGCGAGTGGTCAGTCCGCTCCCTGCCAGCGATTCTCACCCGTCCCTGTTTTGGGTGTGTTGCCGATGACGGGGGTTGTTACAGTTTGAAGTTTATATATAAAAAAAGCAAATAAGAAATATGGGAATAAGGACTGAAGTGCCCTGAAGGAGGGGAGATAAGTCTCCATTTTGTTAAAGTGTTGAGGTGTTTGTTGCCTCTGTCGCGGTGGCAGTTGGGGGGGGGGGGGGGTAAGTGTGCTTATCCTTGCCAGAAGGGGCTCCGTGCTTGGTAATGCCCAGAGGGACTGAGAGTGGTGAGTTGGCATGGCTTATGTAACGTGAGTGAGTTCTGGGAGCCCACTCGCGTCAACGGCCGTGTCACGTGGGCCCGGCATGGGTGTCACGGGTCATCGGTTCAAATACCTTTGACATTTAACCCTTTGAGCGAGCGATCTGGCAGGGATAGCGCCTAACAATTATTTAATGGTTAAATGAAAAGCCGAGGCCTTGCACGTCCAGACCTTGTCTTGTCGTTACTTGTGTGTTATTAATGTGGGGTTCTGGGTACTTGGGGATGGAGGGGGGGGAGGAGGAGGGAGGGGAGGGGAGGAGAGGGGAAGGGAAGGGGGGAGAGGGGAAGGGAGGGGGGGAGAGGAGAGGGGAGGGGAGGGGAGGGGGAGGGAGCTCTCTCGCAGTGTCCCAGCTCCTGCATGGATGTAAATATAATGTCTCTGTGCACAACGAAAAACCAATAGAAAGTGCGTCAAAATCATCCACTAAATTCACCCCTAAGGGGTTAATTCTATGAAGTTCAAGCCAAAAGTCACCATTGATTTGGGGTTTGCGCCTCTACACATCAATGTATGAATCACTTTGTCCCATGTGCGTCAGATTGCACCTTGGGGAGAGTCAGTAGGAGGAGTTGGGGGGAGTTACATGGTGCACAGATTATAATGAGATGTATCACATTCTGTGTCTCTGCCCCAGCTTGCACCTTGGGGAGAGTCAGTAGGAGGAGTTGGGGGGAGTTACATGGTGCACAGATTATAATGAGATGTATCACATTCTGCGTCTCTGTCCCAGCTTGCACCTTGGGGAGAGCCAGTAGGAGGAGTTGGGGGGAGTTACATGGTGCACAGATTATAATGAGATGTATCACGTTCTGCGTCTCTGTCCCAGCTTGCACCTTGGGGAGAGTCAGGAGGAGGAGTTGGGGGGAGTTACATGGTGCACAGATTATAATGAGATGTATCACATTCTACGTCTCTGTCCCAGCTTGCACCTTGGGGAGAGTCAGTAGGAGGAGTTGGGGAGGAGTTACATGGTGCACAGATTATAATGAGATGTATAACATTCTGCGCCTCTGCCCCAGCTTGCACCTTGGGGAAAGTCAGTAGGAGGAGTTGAGGAGTTACATGGTGCACAGATTATAATGAGATGTATCACATTCTGCGTCTCTGCTCCAGCTTGCACCTTGGGGAGAGTCAGTAGGAGGAGTTGGGGAGGAGTTACATGGTGCACAGATTATAATGAGATGTATCACATTCTGCGTCTCTGCTCCAGCTTGCACCTTGGGGAGAGTCAGTAGGAGGAATTGGGGAGGAGTTACATGGCGCACAGATTATAATGAGATGCATCACATTCTGCGTCTCTGTGTTTCATTTTTTCGCCCTTCAATCTGCCTCCCAAATCCGCCAGGTCTGGGGTGGCGTTAACATTCGTGTTTAGAAATCGGTGTAGCACCCTCTAGGAGATGTGTGCAGAGGTGAAAACATTAGACCGTTTTGGTAAAAATAAATGTAGGATTTTATTTTGCCAAAATGCCATTAACAAAAACATAAGCTTTTCCTCGGCCCAGATGCAGCAAAAACAGGCCAGCAGAAGAAAGGTTGGGGCTTTCCTAGGCCAAAGTTCAGTTCCCATGATACTAGAGCCCATAGAGGCCGCCACGCCTGGTGACCCTAGGAGGCGAGGCAAAGCCATGCACACGGGGTCTGCACTCAGACCAGAGTGACACCCGGACTGCAGGAAGATCCAGCCTTTTAAACCCCCCCTAACGTGCCAGGACACAATGGCCCTTTCCTCAGACCATACATGTGACGTTGTGTCCTAATACCTCACGTTGGCACCTGCTCTGCTGACGTAATAACACAGGGTACGTTTTGCTTACATATCAGACTCCTATGTGCTTCCTGCATCACAACTATTCACATTATTCTGGATCCATATTTGAGACGCCGGGATCCACGGAGGGCGGAGGGTGAGCACCAGCGAGAGAACTCTTTACTCGTTCTTTTTGAGCAGCGGTGTGCCGCTGTTTCTATACTTTTCCTTCCAGTCGGGCATGGAGGGTCACATCTGGAAGAATCTTGGTACTGTTCACATGACGCCATTTCGGTGCAATGCGTCAAAACAGGTTTTCCTCTGTGTTGATTCATAAGCCTTGGGACAGGTCCTTTCCCCGGTATAAAATGGTTTTAAAAATAAAGCCTGTCTTTAGCTGATTAGTCCAGCAGGGAATTTCAGCAGGAGTTAATGAACCAGTCTCCCCCCTAGCTCATCAAGCAGCCTTAAAAGCCTGCTGCACAGAGAGTCTGTGCTGCCAGAGAGATCCCAGGGGAAGAGAGACTCCCTGTTCCAAGGAACACCGGTCCCTACAATCCGCCAGAGGGAACCCCACAGACCCGTGACTGACGTGGAGGGCACCCTGCCTACAGGTACCTCTCTTTGGACTTGTGCCAAAGCTTGGTATGAGTCCTAGCCTTCCAGCCCTCAGATAGGGACTGCTGAATGTTAGGCCCCTACATGCGGTTAGGCCTGGTTATTATTTTCTGTTCTAACTTTGTTTGCTGCTATGAAGCTGTTCTCTGTTTAAAGCTGCTGGCTAATAAAGCCTACGTTTATTTATCCTAAAAACGTGTCTGGTGTTTTACCCTCTGCACACATTTCCTATAACCCCAAAACCGCACTGCTGCAAAAATGGAGCAAAGGAATTGCACCAAATGTATCAAAGAAACAAGGTCCTGAGGATACAATAACATGTGTTACTTTGTTGCGTTTGCTGCAGAGATACATCAGCCGTGAATTGCACCATTGCTGCCATTATCCATAGATACATTTGGCCAATATGTATCAAGGCAAAAGTGGCAAAGTTCTGGGGCACAAAAATATACCAAATAAATCCCATTGAAGCCAATTGGATTTTTTCTCGGATACACCAGGACAGAACCGCGGACAGAGGGTGGGGCAGCCAGGACTGCTTTTGGCAGTGTGCCAGTGACTCAAACAGGAAGGTCATTGATCCGCAGGCCTGTAAGTCCCTCCCCTCTACTGACACCCACCCTTCTGGCAGGCACCACCACAGGTCTCTAGCACATCTGTAGCCACCCGCAGGCAGGTAACTCCACGGCCTTCAGCAGCACCTGCAGGTGGGCCCCTCCAACGCTGCAAGTATGCCCCCTCTGCTGCGGCCCTCCCTCCCCCAGGCCCTCCTCCTCCTTGCCCCCCCAGCCACATACCTTCTAGCCCCCCAGACCCATACCTTCTCCGCCTCCCCAGGCCCATACCTTCTCCCCCGTCCAAGGCTCAAACCTTCTCCTGCTGCCAATGGCCCATATCGTTGTCCCCCTCCTTCCCAGGCCCATACCTTCTCCCACCCAGACCCCTACTTTATTTCCCTGCCCCATACCTTTTTCCCCTGGCCAATACCTACTACCCCCCCCCCCCCCGCCCCTCAGGCCCTTGCCTTCCCGTCCTCCATGGACCTTCTTCCCCTATCCTCCCCAGGACTATACTCCCCCTCTCCCCTAACTCCCCCCCCCCCCCCCAGGGCCATACCTTTGCTCCCTCCTCAGGCCTATAACCACCCACCTTCAAAGGCCCATAATTTATTTCTCTGGCCCATACCTACTATCCCCTCCCCAGGCCTATACTCCCCCCTCCTTCCAAGGCCCATACTTCCTCTCCCCCCCCTCCCTAGCCCTGCAATGTCCCCCATTTCCTAGACCATACCTTCTCTCCCTCCCTCCTTCCCCTCTACCCCTCCCCAGATCCATTGCTTTTCTCCCAAAGCCATTAGCTCCCCCCCCCCCCCTCCTGTCCAGGCCTAAAGCTCCCCCCTCCCCCCACCCAACATCCACAGGCCTACACCTTCCCTCGATTCTTCTCCAGGCCCATACCCCCTTTCCCCCCTTCTCCTCAGGCCCACACCTCCCCCCTCCCCAGACCTATACCATCAAATATGCAAGGCCTGCTCCTTACATGTGTCCAGGGCCCAGTTATTTCTGTTGGTGACCCTGCATCTGGAGCAGTGTTTATGACCCAGAACTGCACCACTTTTGCCCGGAGTCATATAGCCTTTTATTTTTAAGGATCAGCCATTGAATCATGGAGTCTCCAATATTGTCTATTTCCCAGAATCCACTGCTTGCTCCATTACCACTGTTTATTGGCTCTCCCTCCCAAGTAAAGGCAATAACATTGTGAGATTGAAATGAAAGCTTCATCTGATGTCTGTCGCCATGTTGTTCTATCCCGGAGTAGAAATTTCAAACCGCCACCGGATCAGCTGGTTTGTTTGGCCCCGGGATATCCACAGATAGGTCCCAAAAAGGACGATCCGTAATGGTGGCTTAAAATGTCAGGTTTTTTTTTTTTAAGTAGGTTTGAAGCAGGAGGCGCGGACGCGACGTACGTTTCGCTGTGTGTGACGGCTTCTTCCGGGTATCTTCCGGGTATCCTAATCTTGGGGTTAATATAATCCTAATAGAGTTATATTAGTATTTTATCTGGTAGTGTTAGGACCTGAAAACTAGGTCATTCCCTTTCGTGGCTCGCAATGCTTTGGCCAAAGGGTTAAACTAAATGACCCGTTTTCAAGAGAATATATAAGTATTTTACTGTGTATTTTTGTCATGTTGGATGTAGCTTTGGGCTTCACTGTTGCTTGTTGATACACTCTGCCCTTTTTGCTATAGATTCAATACAAAACTTTGTATATAAGACGGGCATTAATTATTCAATTCACCAATAATTGAGAGACTGTTCCTAGCAAATTGCCAACAATCCTGTGTTTTGGACAAAACATAACATAGTTACTTAACTATGGCTTTGCCAGTTGGTATATACACTGTTGGTGCTATGTACAACAATATATATACAACAGAGGAGGGTTCACCTGTTCCTCCAGCAATGTCGTGTACCTCATCATGTGCATGAAATGCCCAGGGGGCTGCTACTACATAGGTGAGACAGGACAGGGACTAAACAAGAGAATGAACCTGCATCACCACAGCATCACACGCGGTACAAGAGACAGTCCTGTTGGCGAACATTTCTCTGACTCTGGCCATAAGATGAACGATCTGAGGGTTGCCATACTCAAAGGTAATCTTAAAACCCCGAAAGAGAGACGGTTGCATGAATACAAATTTATGCAACTGTTCGGGACACTTAGCAGTGGCCTAAACAGAGATCGAAATTTTATGAGTCATTACTGACACTAGCGAACTCTCTTCCCATGAGCGCTAAAGGCCATGTCTGTACATACTGTGCTATATGTATGCACACACAGCTGTCTCTCACACATACTAATACTCCTTATTTTTCCATCCATATACACCAATAGGGACCACATAGTATCCACACACACTTTTAGTTGTGCTACAAACTCTCACATTTCCACACCCACCCACACCATTTATATCCCTCTCACTCCACACACACCTTGTGTAGAGCACAGTTTATACTGTGGGCTCTCCATTCATTTTTATTCACACTGATACACATACACACTCTTTCTTCACTTGCTTTCAGTTACCCTTTGACACCTCTAGCCATAAAACACATCCACACCGGGGGAAGGACAAGCACAGATAACATTCCAAGAGACACTGTTTTTAAGTTATCCTTGCTTCATTCATTGTAACATCGCCGGAAGAAGAGATCAGTGTATCTCGAAAGCTCGCACAAATAAAAGCATTTCGTTAGCCACAGAACGGTATCATCTATTTATTTTTTGATTATTGAAGCTCGGCTAACACGGTACTGATACCTCTACATATATATATATATATATTGTGAAAAGTCAGTCGGCACTCCATAAGCAGAGGTATTGATAGGTGCTTGTCCCATAAAATAAGTAAACAAACGATACCGTGTAGATCCTGCGAAATCAGGAGACAGCACTCCGTCTTGCAGTAGAAATTGTGTATTAGAAAGCAAGGCACAGAAATTCCAACGTTTCGGTCCCAGAAAACGGGACTTCCACTGCAGCAAGGGATTCTGGGAAATTACATGCAAATGAGCACACAGTGCCACCTTTTATCTCAAGCTCCTATTACAGAGCAACCCTTATATATATATAATTATGACATGCTAATGCAGATCAATATCTCCTCCGTTGAACCTATAACAACAGGTTTAATATTAATGAACACTTTCTAGTATCTATGTAAACTTTGCTGCAATCCAAAAACTATATTGTCACTTTTTGGGGGGGGGGCTATTTTCCCGTATACTGGGCGTTAATAGCACATACTGTTTATTTAAAGCAGCAGTCCAAGCTGCCGTTTCCACCCCCCACACACCCCTCTCCCCCCCCTTTAATATGTGCATCAATACAATCACACAATGATAAGTAATTAGCCCAGTTGCCAATCAATCCGTTCTCCTGCGATCAATAGGTGAAGATTCGGCTCGGGGGTTCACTAAATGTCTGCAGAAGAGTATTCTGTTTCAGGAGATGAATGGGATGTCACTTTGTAAAGGGTTGTTACATTATAAGACATTAAAAATGTAATTCAGAGTTGTTTTTAAAAAAAAAATACAAGTATTTTCTCATAGTACAGAACTGATTTATTAAAAAACACACAGCATATTGCTTGTTCTGCAGCTGTAATATTAACTCTGATAAAGTCTATGTGTGTAACTTGGTCATCATAACCAGCGCATAGCTCATTTATTGTCACAATTAGGGGGTGAGCCCCTTTATAACTTCACTGCAATCCAGGAGCATTTTCATTTCTTCACTCTATTTATTTTAAAGTATTCCTATATTTTCTACTTGAATAAAATAATAGGCTAAGTTGTATTATTTACCAATATCTCTCTACATTTTGTTGTCAGGGGGGTTTCTTTCTCTATGTACCCGCTTATGCATTTTTTTTCCCCCCGGTATTTCCATATATATATATATACCATACACACTTTAAGTTACGGTGGGTGAAAAAGGCATCAAAAAAACCTTCACCGTTAGCATATAGCCAATAAAAAATATTACTTGTGAGCACATTCACATGTCTTAGACAGGTCTGCAAACCTGCCTTTCACCATTATCACCCAGCATACAATGCCCCCACTGCAGCAAGGGATTCTGGGAAATGACATGCAAATGGGGACAAAATGTGTCACATTTTGCCCAAAATCCATTTTTACATGGAACCCTTTTTAACTAATGGGATTATATGCAAAGCCAGAGCAACCACTCACAGACATGTTATATATATATATATATTAGTTTTTTATTAAAGACATCACCTGGATGTAAATGATTAAATACATCTATTAAATACACCCCAGTTTACTTTGGTCCTGCGTGGTACCCCACCTTTCCTAGAGCCAGTTTGCCACGTGACTCCCACATTCCGGCTTTGGATAAACAATTAGGAGTATATTTGTCTTGTCCTGGGAGGGGGTGGGGGGGGGCACAGAGAGGAGGGTAAATCCAGCATAACCATGGCTGATGTGATCACACTGCCCCTCTGCCTACATCTTGTGATCCCTTTGTGGATGCCTGGCCCCAGGGTATGAGAGTCTGGGAACCTTATAAGAAAGCTGCCTTACTCATTACCATCCCAATTAAAAGGGAACAATGCAGCAGAGAGAGAGAGAGGAAAAGAGCCAGAGAAAGGGAGAAAGGATCATTAAAAGGAGCGCTGGGGATTATATCCCACTCGTGAATGTACTAATGCCAGATCAATGGCTATATATGGTTTATAGAATTCCCAATTAATCTGACATTCAAGGTTTCGGAGCATTATATATGTATGTGTGTATATATGTATATATGTGTGTGTATATATATATATATATATATATATATATATGATAGCAAAAAGAAAAGAAACCCGCTTTTGAGCACTCAGTTATACCGTATAGAAAATTATAATTTATTAATTGACACAGAGAAAAATAAGTAACAGTACAACAATATTAAAATAAGGCTAGGACCCCTGACACGAATACTACCCAGTAGAAACACTGTAGCATAATATAGGGATAAACTCACAATGTGGACCCTAATGCCTATTATTGACGATGTAATATGAAACACTAAATAGAGCAGTAAACACTCAAATTGGCTGTGCAATACCAGTGGATGAGACATGGATATGATATATAACATCCCTAAGGAAAATAGAGTGAACAAGCAGTATACAAAATACTTCCTCAATGAGCATAAATCATGCCTCTTAAAGGCAGGTATATTTGAACCAAACCCACAGCAATTGAAATCTCTGGGGGAGATAGGTGAACAAGCTCTGAGGGTCCCTCTAACCATGAAACAGAATAACACACGTGTGTCATAAATGTCTGAGTACTCCAAATCAAAATGCAAAATAGACAGCCAGTGTATAACCAGCATGAATAACAGAAAGAGTTTCAAAGTCCAGAAAAAATGATAGCAGCAGTGTTAGGTAGCATAGTTACGTGCTGAGTAATTCCGAGGTCCTGCCTAGCACCCCCACTCCTACGCGTTTCGTCAGAGGACTGAAACTTGGAGTGGTGGGGAGGCTAGGACAACACACTGTTTAAAAAGGTGTATTTTCGCACCAAAAAGGCCAATGGGACAGGTGTGGGTACTTACTATATTAATTACGAATCCGTACTTCCGCGTGTCAGCGTGACACGCATGGCTAATGTATTTAATTCCTGTGTAGCGTCATTATGAGCGGTGCGCATGCGCAGTACTATCAAATACCTAATGTTTTTGTCCCTCATAGAGCAGAGAGTTATACTTTGCGCATGCGCAATGATTACATAGTATAAACTACCGCGTGTCAGCGCGGCACGCGTGACTGGTATAGTTGGTTCCTGTATGGCGTCATAATATGCTGTGCGCATGTGCAGTACCTGCCGAAACACTAAGAAGGATGCAGAGACTCAGCACAGCCCCTATTCATTATTTAACCCCCACACAGGTAGCAGCACGCCAATAGCCAATGACATGTGGTCAAGATCAACTACATTACGTATCCAATACCTTTATCCCCCATAAAGCCAAATATCAAACTTTGCAAATGTGCACCCCGATGGTGCCTTTAATAGGCTGCTGCGATAATGTTTTAACCTAGTGGCTTATGTGCCCCTTACCCCATGCCACCACTGCGCATTTGCAAAGTTTGATATTTGGCTTTATGGGGGATAAAGGTATTGGATACGTAATGTATCATCATATCTTACCGGTATATATTCCTCTTGTCCAATCCCCATGAAAATGTGCACAATTGTAGGTCTGTTATGTAGAGTAACACTGTATAAGAAGCACAATGTAGACAATCAACTGATGTTAACTAAATTGATGTCACTGTATTATGTCAACAAGTGCCAGGTACACTGCGGGAGGGTCATGTTCATTACATGAGAAATAGGAGTTTTTCCATCGTGGCTCGTAAACGTGTTAAACTGGTGTAATCTAATCTGCAACACTAAGATTACTGTAATGTTTGGGTTCAAAGCGTGTGCACAAAATCCCCCCCTCCTGCTGAAACCCGCGCCTGAAAACGAGAGCGTCGCTGTCTGATTGCATCATCGATAACGCGCTGCTCCCGCTCCTGAATGATACGTTATTTTCCGTATTAGTTCTTTTCGGGCCTCCTAACGACCGTCCTTTATCAGGAGCCGTTTTATGTCAGTGTTTGGGACTGTAATTCTTGCTCTGTCTCCAGCACTTTATAACGTGCTTATCTTCGTCACTAAGCACCCTGCTGTAACTATGCAGTTACTGAGGGGAAAACGCCATCACCAACTCCAAGGAATATTCATTAGATTTTCAAATAATTCCTCAAATGTAATAATCTCCTGTGACAGACCTATGATTGCTCAAATATTCATGAAAATGTCAAGATTTTTATGCAAGATATGACAGAAAATAAAAGGGGTCCAGTCTTTTCTGGGCACAGTGCCTTGTATATACTTATTAATACTTCGTTATCCCCAGCTGAGCGCACTGCTCGTTACATAGAGAGCACATACCACATTATACAGGGGAATATGGAGCAAGCCTGAGATCTGTGCATTAAGCATACAAGTAAATACTGGGAGAAGGTAATGCCTGCCCTCAAGAGCTTACTCTCTAAGTGGTGTGTTGGGAAATGTATATAGACAGAGGGTGGGGTGCTGTGCTTCAGGTTAGGGTTGGGGAGGAGTTATATGACATATTATAATTGACGTATCAAATTCTATATCTCCACTTTTTTTGTCCCAAGTGGGTATTCTCCTATACGGGGCAATCTGTTTGCCCTCTCTCCTTAGAGAACAAAGGCAAAAAACAAGATCATTGGAGGCCTCTAATAATTAATGGCTGATACCTCCTCTGCCTCTGATAACCTCTCCTACTCCCAGAAACTCCACGCTGCCTGGCAGACCTGGCAAAGGTACATACATTTTGGCTATACTACGCTATAGTTTGCAAATGCGCTAGCTTGAAGTGTACAGCAGTACTTGTTACAGTAAAATTAGATAGGAGAGCAATTTGTTTGTAAGGGAATAGATAAATTACCCCATCTAATCAAGTCATGTCGTGATAATGCAATGTCCCCGCAGGGTTACACATGTCACAGGACAGTGGGAATGTTTTAGGTATTTGTCATGGTTTAAAGGGTAGCTTACAAATGAACACTTCTCACATCATGGAGCGGTCAGTGGTAGTTATACTCTTGGGGAGATGGATATATAGATAGAAAAAGATCATAGAAAAAATTAAGTAGGTATGATTGCCAGACAGACATACTGTAGAGCAGCGGTGCGCAAACTGTGGGGCAATTATGTAGGGGGGCGCGGGCTGCTTGCAGGGAAACCTGGGGGCGGGCAGAGCTGTGCACGGGCGGCCAGAAGATCCGTGCTGCTGCTTCTATGTGTCTGTCTTGCAGAGGGGGCGGGGCCTGCAGAGGGGGCGGGGCCAGAAGCTTCGTGCTGCTGCTTCTATGTCTGTGTCTTGCAGAGGGGGCGGGGCCAGAAGCTCCGTGCTGCTGCTTCTATGTCTGTGTCTTGCAGAGGGGGCGGGGCCAGAAGCTCCGTGCTGCTGTTTCTATGTCTGTGTCTTGCAGAGGGGGCGGGGCCTGCAGAGGGGGCGGGGCCAGAAGATCCGTGCTGCTGCTTCTATGTCTGTGTCCTGCAGAGGGGGCGGGGCCTGCAGAGGGGGCGGGACCAGAAGCTCCGTGCTGCTGCTTCTATGTGTCTGTGTCTTGCAGAGGGGGCGGGGCTTCTCTCTGCACACAGACAGCCCCTCCTTCTCTTCCTGTCTGCTTCCCGCACCAGTTTTCAGCAGCATGGGGGGTTGGGGGATCGGAGCAAGTCGCCCCCCCAGGTGAATGAGTGTGTGGGGGGGGGGGGATTGATTGTGTGTGTGTGTGGGGGGGGGGATTGTGTGTGTGGGGGTTGTGTGTGTGGGGGGGGTGGGGGTTGTGTGTGTGGGGGGGGGGGGTTGTGTGTGTGGGGGGGGGGGGATTGTGTGTGTGTGGGGGGGGTTGTGTGTGTGTGTGTGTGGGGGGGGGGTGTGTGTGTGGGGGGGGATTGAGTATGTGTGTGTGTGGGGGGGGGGGGATTGTGTGTGTGGGGGGGGGATTGTGTGTGTGTGTGTGGGGGGGGGGGATTGTGTGTGTGTGGGGGGATTGGGATTGTGTGTGTGGGGGGGGATTGAGTGTGTGTGTGGGGGGGGATTGTGTGTTTGTGTGGGAGGGGGATTGTGTGTGTGGGGGGGATTGTGTGTGTGGGGGGGGGGGTTGTGTGTGTGTGTGGGGGGGAGGGATTGTGTGTGTGGGGGGGGGGGGGGTTGAGTGTGTGTGGGGGGGATTGAGTGTGTGTGTGTGGGGGGGGATTGAGTGTGTGTGTGTGGGGGGGGGGATTGAGTGTGTGTGTGTGGGGGGGATTGAGTGTGTGTGTGTGTGTGTGTGTGTGGGGATTGATGTGTGTGTGTGTGTGTGTGTGTGTGTGTGTGTGTGTGTGTGTGTGTGTGTGTGTGTGTGTGTGTGTGTGTGTGTGGGGATTGAGTGTGTGTGTGTGTGTGGGGGGGTAGGGGGGATTGAGTGTGTGTGTGGGGAGGGGGGATTGAGTGTGTGTGTGTGGGGGGGGGGATTGAGTGTGTGTGTGTGGGGGGGGATTGTGTGTGTGTGTGGGGGGGGGGTTGTGTGTGTGTGTATGTGGTGAGTGTGTGTATGTGGTGATTGATTGAGTGATTGAGAGAGAGTGTGTGTGTTGTAATGCAGTGGTGCGCAAACTGGGGGGGGGCAATGAGGCGCAAGATTATTTAAGGGGGGGCAGGCGGCGTGCGGCGAAAACTGGGTGTGCGGGCCGGCAGACGCTGTGCGCGGGAGGACGAAAAAGCTGTGCGCGAGGGGCGGCCAAGAAGATGTGCACGGGCGGGCAGCCGAAGATGTGTGCAGGTGGCTGAACAGGATAGTGCAGGTGGCGGCCTCGTGATGGTGTGTGCGCACGCGCAGGGGCTTCGGAGGTACGGGGAGGAGCACGCCCGAGCACGGTGAAGTCAAACGCCCCTCCCGGTGTCTGCCCTGCAATAGCGCTGTGTTCCTGCTCTCCTCCGCTGGCAACCTGCTTCGCTGTGATCCTCTGCGAGGGAAAGGGTCGGCTGCCACTATATCAATCCCACTATGAATGTACAGAAATAATAAAAAAAAGTGAAAACACAACATTGAAAACGGAAAAAAATAAATAATACTGTAGGTAGGAGTGTGGCTGACACTGGGGATAGCAAGACAAAGAGCAGGGAGGGGAAGGTAGAAACAAAAAGGGGGGGATAGGGAAGGGAGGTAGCAAAGAGGTGGATGAATGCCCCCCAAAAGTATTGCCTTTGTGCACGTACGCTCTCCCAAGCTTGGCGCTTGGGGAGACAAACAAAATTGACTTTGAAGTGCGCTCAGCAGCAGTCAATACACACACACACAGACACACACAGACACACACAAATAGCCCCGATCCACGCTTGCAAAATGATGCAGGACACCCTGTGCTCATGCTTGGAGAGTTGGTGATGTCACCGCTCTCAGCGGCAGCGTGGACGCAGCCTAATTTTGCAAGTGCGAGCTGTTGAAATATGTAAGTATGTAGACATATTTGTATTTACATTGTATACCGTTTAATAAAGGGGTTTTTTTTCATGTGATTTTGATTACATCAGGCAGGGGGGGCCCGAGAAATTTTATGGATGAAAAGGGGGGCTGGGCATAAAAAGTTTGCTCACCCCTGCTGTAGATGATAAATAGATTAGAGAGAGGGGGGGGGGGGAGTGGGAGAGAAGGATGGAAGGAGAGAGGGAGGGAGAGAGAGAGAGAGAATAGATACTGTAGATAGATAGATAGATAGATAGATAGATAGATAGATAGATAGATAGATAGATAGATACGATAGATAGATACGATAGATAGATAGATAGATAGATAGATAGATAGATAGATAGATAGATAGATAGATAGATAGATAGATAGATAGATAGATAGATAATGGATGGAGATAGAGACAGAGAGATAATATATACTGTAGGTCTATGAAAGATAGATAGATAGTTAATATATTTGCTGTAGATCTATGAAAGATAGATATATGATTGATGATAGGTAGATAGAGGGTGGAGAGATAGATAGATAATACTGTAGATCTATGATCTTGGGGAGAGGGAGACAGAGAGAGATAATATATACGATAGATAGATAGATAGATAGATAGATAGATAGATAGATAGATAGATAGATAGATAGATAGATAGATAGATAGATAGATAGATAGATAGAGAGATAGATGAGAGATAGATGTCTGAGTGTTTATGTCTCTAATCACATGTGGAATGGCAGAGTATAAATAATAGCTGCAGATGTATACAGGGCTATGGTGCATGAATGATGATGCCACAGGTAATACAGAGTACACACCATACACATGCATTATCCTAGGAGGTGATACAGCTGACATACAATGGATCAATCACTGATATTATCAGGGCACAATAGCCAGATCGATACTTGGGAGCAAAGCAGTGCTAAGTGCAGCAGGATCAGACAACCTGTAAATGGGCTTCACTTACAGGCTCCTTCCAAAGCCAGACACTGAATACACAAAGCAGGGGCAGCTTCCAGACACCATGACAAACCAATGCTCACCTCCCATTGTCAGGGAAAGTAGCAGGGGCTGTACTCAAAACTAGTGCTCAACCCCATGCAGTTCTCATTAGCACTTTGTAATCCCAAGCATCCTGTACACAACGGAGCAACCTCCCCATTACCTGGGCAGGGGCCATCTGGGTCATCCTCTCATAGTATCCACACTGTATCCACTGGGTATTTCTGATGGGATTCCATTGTAATGCATTAGGTTCATAATAAAACATACAGTACAGACAATGTCTTCTGTATATATATATATGTCCTATGACATAAATTGTTAGTCCAATAAAAAAGGTATCACCGAATACTGAAGAACTAATTTATTCAGCACTATCGCAACTGGACAAACACGGCTATTTTCTGCATTATATATATATATATATATATATAAATTAAAGGGACTGCTAGAGATACAAGAATTTTTTTAATATATATATATATATAGATATATACTGTATATGGAAAACTGTGTGTGTGTATATCAATATATATATATATATATACATACACACACACACTTTTTTAATAAGCATAAACATTATATCTATATATATATATATATATATATATATATTGTTATATATAAAATATTTATATATATATATATATATATATATATATAAATATTGTATCTCTAGCAGTGTCCTTAATTTATATTTATATATATATATATATAGATATAATGTTTATGCTTATTAATTGCAATGTCTTATTGTCCCCCTGGCAGCTAAGAAGAAGTTAATTGGGTAATATTGATCAATAATCAACTCACACCCAATCAATATCTTCTCCCAAAGCATCAGTCCATTATGCAAACCTGCTTTTAAAATGTACGGGAGAAAGTTAGAGTTAGTTTCTGGCACATATGTTGTGCGTATGTTTATTTGCTGCTGTATATCCTTAAATCAGGCATGCTCAACTCCAGTCCACAAGCCCCCCAACATGTCAGGTTTTCAGGATATCTCAGCTTCAGCACAGGCGGCTCAATCCGAGGCTCAGTCTTCGATTGAGCCACCTGTGCTGAAGCTGAGATATCCTGAAAACCTGGCCTGTTGGGGGGCTTGAGGGCTGAAGTTGAGTGCCCCGCCTTAGATAAAGACACTGCGGGATTTAGAACACCCCTGATTCAATCCGCACCCGTGTTGTAGCCTGTTAAGCTTTAAGAGCTGTACGTAGTGAAACAGATTTTGAGTGCCTCATCGCTATCGAAGCGCCAAATAACCTCCCCAGACAACCTAAAAGACAAGGGGTTGGACGATAAAGACTTTTTTCAACGGTTAATGGCTATTTTTTTCCCTGCAAAACAGTGCAAAAGTTGCTATTTAGGTAATTATTTTGTTTACTGGCTTAAAATGAATGCAATATGCCAATGTATTATACAAATGATCTGCATGGTATTTAAGAAGGTGCAAGGTAGGAAGAAGTGAGAGTGACGGGTGACCCCCCAGAGAGAGGCGCTGCACCTTATCGCTTTGGGCTGTTTGTTTATTTATTTATAATGTTTTACCAGGAAGTAACGCAGAAAGGAGGCAGGCACACGGACTTAAGCAAAAAATGATTTAATGTGCCATAAATCCACCGTGGGCTGCTGATTCACACGGACGATATACAAAACTACAAAGCTCCTCATTTTTTGGGATGTGGGATGGCTCGGTAATTTTCTGTGTTTCAATTGTTCGGTTTGCAATAGCCTTGTCATGGGTGATACATTTAATCACCCCAATAATGGTAAAAACATCCAAATTAAAAGCAGGGTGACCTGTAGGTGCACACATGTTGGGTATATCATTAAATGCCCCTGTGGTCTACTTTACGTGGGGAAAAACCCACAAGAATGCTCAAAACTCGGTTTATTGAGCACAAAAGTGTAATACAGAAGGGCACGGATCCCACTGTATCAGTCCAGCATTGTGGGGAGCACAGGCATAATGTCACCTCCTGGAGAATCATGGGGATTGAGTACGTAGCACCTAGGCGGGGAGTAACTGACAGAGAGACGTTTCTACTGAGGAGGGAAGCGTACTGGATCCACTCATTGAACACCAGCAATGGTGGAAGCCTAAGTGAGCAACAAAATCTAATGGTGGAAGCCTAAGTGAGCAACAGAATGACAGGAGATCATGTTGTCTCCCTTTAGACTGATTGACCCATCTCCGTGGACCTCTCCTGGATTTCATTCTCTCATCGGCTCTTGGAACGTTGAAGGATTTGCATCATATAGCGGTTTTCCAACTCACACATTTATTCTCATGTGAGTGTTGTATGCATCACAGCTTCAATATAGCAACATGCGAGTAACGTTGTTTAACAGTTCTCAGTATTTAACTTGTTCAATTTTCCATTTTTTGGGGGTGTATTTATAATATGAACTGTATATATTTATTATTATCACCTCTGGGTAGAACCGTGTTGGATCAGTACCATCATTTTCCTGTGTTGGTGGTGTTGGTGTCTTTTCACACCGCAGAGTTGGTGTCAGGGACCTCGTTCCTCCCCGCTCTGGCGGCGGGGTTGCATGGCGACTGGTAAACGTGCTATGTGGAGTCCGGTTTCTCCTTGGCTGCCTGGAGCCTGCACCGTCTGACGTCAACATGACGCGATGCGATGCGACGCGATGAACAGCAACCCAGCAAAAAAGCACTAATCAACTCACCGGGTGGAAACAAAAAACATACTAGGGACAAAATAAGGTATTTCTCCTCCCACGCTAAACAGCGCTTTCTCAAGGAGTCTAATGGAGCAGGAACAAAGATACCTTATATAGCCCCTCCTAACTCAGAACCATCTGAGGGTCATTTGATACAATCAACAAGTAATGGCACCTGTAGGTATGGCAAGCACTGTCACTGGATGTGAGCACCGTCTGTATTCCTTGTTTGAGACACTAATAATAATAATAATAAATAATAGCGTGTTCTTGTATAGAACTACTAGTTTTACAGAGACATTTTGCCGGCAGAGGTCCCTGCCCCACAGAGCTTACAATCTATGTTTTTGGTGCCTGAAGCACAGGGAGATAACGAGATTTTCCCAAGGTCACAAGGAGCCGACACCAGGAATTGAACCAGCAACAATCTCAGTGTCAGCGTCTTTACTCACTGAGCCGCTCCTTCTCCAATTCTGAATGAGCTGAGTATAATAAACCTGTGACATCAAAAAACCTAGTGCATACAGGTTTCAAAGACACCTGAACATATATATACATACTGCCATTATAACAAACTGGAATGCCAAATGTATACTAAAATACTGATATAAAGTAGATGAATATATATATAAAGTAGATGAATATATATATATATATATAAAGTAGATGAATATATATATAAAGTAGATGAATATATATATAAAGTAGATGAATATATATATATATATATATAAAGTAGATGAATATATATATAAAGTAGATGAATATATATATATATATATATATATATATATATATATATATATATATAATATATACAATTAAGGTCTGTGCTCGTGTGTGAATAGCCAGAAATATAGGAAATCTAAATATAGACTAATAATAGATAATGATTATATAAAAAATAATAATAAATTATAATAATATAATATATCCTTATAAAATGAAATTAATATACCAATAGTGCATAATGGATGTCTAATAAAAACAGCTAAAAAATACAATTCAAACAAAAAAATGTGTGTGGTGCTGTGAACTTTCCTTGATCTGCTCAATGCAGATAGTCCTATAGAGTCCAACAAATAAGTCCAATGATTGGGGAGTAACAGTAGCACTATTAGGACCGACAGGCAGCTTCTTTAAAAGGGCACAACGACTTCCCTCTCCACCTGCATAGAAAGATAAAAGAAAAAAAAAAAGCGCCAAATCCTAGCGCATTACTGTGCAAAAATCGATATATTTCCCAAAAATCTCAATAAAAATGAACTCACAAACATAAAACAATTAAAAGCATGGTATGAGATATACTCATGCTCCTAGGACCAGGAAACGCTGCTTTGTTGCTGTAATCCCTCCGTGACTCCACTGGAACAGAATGCTGCCTCCGTTGTTCACTGCCTGCAGGAACTGACGTATCAGGCGCTCCACGATGGCCTCTCACCGGGTACACACCACCAGTTGATCTTTAGTTCCCACCGGGGACGGTAGATGCCGCGGACCAGCGGATGACGTCGCGGGAATCGTGCTGGATACCGGACCGGTATAGATTCAAAGCAGTTCGATAGCAAGCGTTGGTGAAAGTCCACTGCACACCTTCCCTACGCGTTTCGTCAGATTAACTGACTTCTTCAGGGGATCTTAGGAGCATGAGTATATCTCATACCATGCTTTTAATTGTTTTATGTTTGTGAGTTCATTTTTATTGAGATTTTTGGGAATTAAATATATCGATTTTTGCACAGTAATGCACTAGGATTTGGCGCTTT
The DNA here is from genome assembly GCF_040206685.1 of Ascaphus truei. Taxonomy (NCBI): domain Eukaryota; kingdom Metazoa; phylum Chordata; class Amphibia; order Anura; family Ascaphidae; genus Ascaphus; species Ascaphus truei. Next base: position 541,734,214 of record NC_134483.1, read on the forward strand.
TTTTTTCTTTTATCTTTATATATATATATATATATATATATATAAAGTAGATGAATATATAGAAAGTAGATGAATATATAGAAAGTAGATGAATATTATATATACTGTATATATATATATATATATATATATATATATATATATATATATATATATATATATATATATATATATATATATCTCACTAGGAGGCAATAATAGTGAATCTCATCAAAGGGTTTTTGCTTAATTTGTACCTAAAACAATAGTTGAAATTAGATTGCATGAACGCAATGATAATACACCATATCAAAGAGATGACTGCCTCAATCTTACCTATATTCTAAACCATAGCCCATATTCGATCTTAAGTTAACTAATCATTTTTTTAAGGTGAAGACAATGATATTTAATGGTGTGTAAAATGGTGGTGTACATCACATCCGAGGAACTGATGCCAAACTGCTACTCATAATGCCAAAATAACATATAAGGAATTAGACGGACATAAAGAAAATACATAGACAGACACTGATTGATTAAATATCGCAAACTTGAAAATGAATATCAGAAACAGTGATAACAGCAATACCTCAAAAAATGTATCGATCATTCATGAATATATTCAATCTATCTAGATCTTAATTCTGTTTTAATTAGATGTTTGAAAGTATAAATATAATTAGAATATACATCGTTTATAATAACTATTATTGAAAAATATATAGAAAGTTATAATGTTATAACGCTGATCTATATATAAATAAAACGTAAGATTCTGTGGAATTGACAAGAAATATTGAACACTGACGACAACAGAAATAATCCATGAAATCACTTCACAGACAAGTATATAATAATAATATTATTATTACTATTATTACTACTATTATTAATAATAATAATAATAATAATCATCTACTATTGAAACAATAAATTAGAGAAAATAATTTGGAAGTAATGTTTTAAGGAAAATATTTGAGATCCCACTCTGAGTTTAACCCTTTGGGTGTCAAAGTATTCAGAGAAAAGATCCCAAATGCGTCCCTTCTATAAAGGGCATTGATTCTATCCCCTCCTCTAATATGAGTCTTACGATGTTCAATAGCAATGCATCTGACGTTAACAAGAGATCCTAGTTGGCATTCACTGAAATGACTGGATGGGTTAAGTCTCTGTTGAGAATGAGTCTCATATGCGCCATGATACGGAGCTTACACATTCTAGTTGTTTGTCCAACCTATCTCGTTACAGCCACACATGAGCATATACACAACAAATTCAGCGTTGCAATTCATGAAAGACACAATGTTATATGATCTGTTACCCTCCATATTTTTGAATGTTTTAGTCTTAAGTACATATTTACATACCGTGCAACGGCCGCAAGAGAAACATCCTAACAATTATGGAAACAATTCTCTTTTAGTAGTGTGTTTTTCGTTTTTAACCATACTCAGGGAGATGATATTTCCCAACGTCTGTGATTCCCAAATTTAGGATTAACTGATGACGTAATACCTCTTAACAGAGGATCAATGGAAAGGACGTTCCAATGTTTTTTAACCATCTTTTTTATTTCATAGGCCTGATTAATAAACTGTGTAATAAAATATGGAGGGTCCAGATCTGACACACCATTCATCTAACCAACTCTCCCACGTCCTCTACAACTGGAAAATTTCGATTGAGTGTGGTTGAAATCAATGAAGTCCTCTCTTTTTTTACTTCATGCATTTAGGTAGGCCATATAAATATGTTGTTAATGTTTGTTACTGTAGCCCTCACCTTGATAAAGGCAGCATCTCCCTGCCGAAACGTTGGATTTATGGCACATCAAATAATCTTGTGCTTAAGACCGTGTGCCTGCCTCCTTTCGGCATATCTGGCTACTTCTGGGACCCATGGAACTCCCTGGATACGGAGTACCGGCAGCTAAGTACCCCACACTAACTATTACTGAGTGCCTGCATTGCCTCGGTTTTTTACCAGGAAGTAATACATTGAGAGTTATCTCTCGTTTTCAAGTATGTCCTGGGCACAGAGTTATGATGACAAATACATGGTTACAAATACATAGTTACATTAAGTGAGCAGAGTTATACATTCTATACAAGACATTGCGTGCACGGTAAGAGATAATATATATTATGGGCGTATGTAACAGTTACAGATAATATATATTATGGGCGTATGTAACAGTTACAGATAATATATATTATGGGCGTATGTAACAGTTACAGACCAGATTAAAATGTGAGACAGCGTTAGTTTTGAAAGAACTTCGACTGGTGGCGGCTGTGAGAGTCTCCGGTAGGTTGTTCCAGTTGTGGGGTGCACAGAATTATCCAGCCATGTGTAGGATAAGTTAATCAGTGTCACTGTTATAAGGGGGGAAATACCTCTATAAATCTATTATTTTATCTGTGTATATCTTTATTTGTGTAGCGTAATCCATGTACACAATGCTTTACAGCAGCAATACACGTGACAAGATAATAATAATAATCATGCTTGTTTAATGTGCTCAGTACTTTGCTTTTTCATCTACATTGAAATGTTTTCCAGATGCAAGACCTAAAGCTAAGAACAAAGAAATAAACAGTAAATCCCTGGCAATATACACGGACTGCATGCTATACTGACATCTGCTTCTTCTCTCTCTTCCTGTCATGTTTCCTGAGCAGCAAAGGGAAAGTGACACTTTATAAGACATACTGAAGACACAATAAATTGGAATAGCTCAGGAATGGGACCCCCTCTGTACCATGTTAATGATTATTTTATGATGTAGGATTATTCAGAGCTGAAAGCCTATTACAGAATAGTGCAGTACAGGGAATTAGGTCATATACAGGTGTTGCTTCTTGTTAGCGGTAAGGTTGTCACTGCTACGTCATTGAGAAAGAATGCAACAGCGGTTCCAAGGCTGCAGTGATCAGGACTGTTATCAGGCAGCGTTTGCAAATCACAGCGGTAGCCATTTTTTAAGTGCCCAGCACAAAACCTAAATGCTGTTTGCCACTATATCTCCCGAGTAGGTGATGTAGGGGAAAGGAATCCATGATGGGTTCTTCCAATGGCAGACAGTGTGGCCGTGGATATCGTATATAAACAAATCAGTCCCACATAGAGGTATACTTGTGGTATAGAACAGATCTTAAGGCCAAATGCCCAGCAAATAGATCCAATAGCCCGGTGTGGTGTAAAGAATCAATGCATAATCACCTATTAAGCTGCCCGGAGCCCAAATGTAGGGGGAAATACAGCTGAGTTAACACAGTTATGTAAGGTAGAGTCCTCACACAAGAATCCCTATAGTTTGCACTCAAAGTACATAGGTATAGTATATATGATAGATTTGATAATTGTGGAATTCAAATATTCCTATGAAGAGAATATATAATATCTCTCATATGTACCACTAACTATTGTGAAAACAATAACGGTTTATTATTCATTGACACCGACGCTTTCTGACATAATATATACAGTGTAATTAAAATTCCCCAGTTTGGAGGCTTCACATAACCACTAACCTATAATAAGTATATACCCACATTAATTGGACTGGTATAGTAGTATGATGGGGGTCCGTAGTGCATATAAGGTAGTTATCACTGTTTAAGTTAGAAACCTTAAGTGTGTCCTGCCCTGATGAAGTGTACGAACGTACGCGAAACGTGCGCAGGGAATTTTAACTGACGCCACAACGGTGGCGCCACAAGAGTGAGGCTGCGCGTATCTGGTTGTTATCCAAGACTAGGTTGTATGGCGATATCTTATTACTTATCTGGCTCTTGCAAATCATTTCACTAATAGACAGATATATGGTGACAACCTGTTACGTTCATCCGTCTTAGCTGCTTACTTTGTTGCTAGAATAGCTACGCGATGATACTTATGTATATCTCCTTATGATAGGAGGGGTTGTTAGGTGCATTACCTAATAATATTGTATCAAGCCTAGATGCAAAGTATATTTTGTAGCCAGACGATGTTACATGGCCATACAAGTTACTAAACTGTCCATATAGGTTGGCTAATCAGGGCTGTTTGTTTAAGTAGCACATTGTATCTTTTGAATGCATTTAGCTTGCTGTTGTCTTAAAGGAATATTCCTTCAACCTTATTCTGAGGCAGCAGACACACATAGCAGATTATATTAACCATAGCAGGCTGATAATCTACCTGGATGGATCTATTAGATCTAATATGCACCTATATTAACGTGGGACCGTCACGCGCTGCGCACTCACGTGACGTCGTGCACCACTCCCCAGCTGCGAGGCAAGTATCTCCCATCTGTCCCCTGTACCGTGCAACAAATCCCGGCCTCCACGGAGGCCGCGCCTCCGCTCCGCCCCTCCGTGTCATTGGCTCAGCTTGCCTACAAATACCCATCTCTCTCAGCCCCACTTTGCTGAGCATAGTTCCTGGTAGCCTTGTGCTTTCCCCGTCCTGTTCCTAGCCTCTGCCTTGTCCCCCTGCTGCTTGTTTTCTCGTGGACCGACCCGGCTTGACTTTGGACCCCTCTCTGGATAACGACCCCGGCTTGCCTGTGACTACGTGTACCTTTCCATCCCTGACCTCGACTTTTGGACACTTTACTATTCTGCTGGCTCCAACCTTTGACCTCGGCATTACGGACACTGACCATCCCACTTGCTCCTCCCTACGACCTCGGCAAGTATCAAGACTAACCCGCTCTCTCCAACCCAGACCCGGCTACGCTGACTATCCACCCCCTCCCCCCCCCCCCCCCAGGTGCGCCTCTGATGCTGTGGGTGCGCAGTTTTACATTTTCCCACCTCAGTACCGGGGTCCCGCCTTTTTCGTGGTGAGCGCAAGCGTTACAGTCTCAGCGTGGAGTCCGGGTCAACGGTAATCCCCCGCGAGGCAGGCCTGTCTGATCCCGTGGCTCCGTAATATGCAGGCTCGGCTTGAACACACCACACTGGCTAAAGGCAAAGTAGCAAAACAGCTGGTAATGATCCGTGAGGTATACTCACGTCCCGACGGGGAAGAACGGCTTCTGTTCCTGTGCGTGCTTCAGTCCGGAAGGAGAGGTAAGTAAAAGGAGGAGGGGGTGAGTGCTGTGAAGGTATAGGCTAGGCTGGAGGCAGGTAAACATATAGAATCATTTATTAGGCATAATAGCCAAACTACAAAAAACAAAGAAAATCCTCCGACGCATTCCCCGCCTCTACGGCGCTTTATCAAAGTGTGACTCTCGTTCGGCAAGCAGCCCTATAAGTGGCAACCTCCCCGTGGACAGGTGCACCTCCCCTCCACCTGTAATCAACCCAATCTAGAAGAGTCGGGTAAAACGAGAAGCAAACCGGTCAATGAGGGACCACAAGGCCACCTGGAGGCAATCCCACTCATAGGGTCATGTTAAAAACATACAGGAGTCATCAACATACTGTATATAAACATAATTGCTGTCGGTACCACTACTCTCCTGAAAGGCACTTATGAACTTATATTCACCACATTTGTTATTTGGATCTTATGTTATACATAGATCTTAGTGGTAATGTTCAGACAGACATGAAAGCCCAATGCTAGGAACTCTTTCCTCGTGGCCAGTAGTAACCAGACCAGGCCTTTGAAGAAGGGAATACCGGAAGGACAATTCCTGAGGTTGAACAGGATATGCTCTACAGACAAAGTGCAGAGGATGCACGAAACGCGTCAGAGTTCCTCCTAAGATGATTTGCTTTTAACTGATGTTGCTATAGTTCATTAAATCTTTCATTTGAAATCGTGATCCAGCATCCGTCTTTACTTCCTACTTCCGGAACGCACGTGGCGCTTGTTGGTACGCAGTGCACCGCCACCATCTTCCCCTTTGGAGGAGATTTCACCTGGATATGCTCTACAGACGAAAGCTTTGACATGCAATCTCAAGATCTGATGGCCAGCTTTCGTGCCAGAGGATACAACGATCTAGATCTAAATGAAGCACTCAATGCAGTTAAACAAATATATCTGGGAGATCTTCTCTCTATTAATAGAGGCAAAAATAAGCAACGGCCTCCAAAATATGGGTCTTCACCATTTTTTATCACGCAGCAGAGTAGACAAGCTGATGCTGTGCGATCCATTGTTTCAAAGCATTGGGGTACATTGAAATTGGACTAGGGACTGAAGCCGATAATAGACGAGGGACCGAAATTTTTTATTCAGGAAAGCCAAATCTTTGGCAACTTTCCTGTCCCCCGGTCTATTCAGTTGACAACATGCTGATGGCGGAATAAAGAGCATTTCTCGGGGTTTTCAGAAATGTGGATATTGTATCATGGGCCAGTATGCTAACCCCATGAGAACAGTAGATTGTATCAAACACAAAACACGCAAGACAGTGCAGACATTTATAAATTGTAATACCACTCACGTGCTATATATGCTTAGGTGTGGCTGCCATAAAATGTACATAGGACGGACAATTGGACCTCTTAAAAAGAAGATTATGGAACACGTCCGTGCAATTAAGAAAGGTGATCTTCCACAGCCGGTCTCCGGGCACTTTGTCCAATGCCCGATGGGTGGTTTCCGGGGCTTCTCTTTATTGGGTGTTGATCATGTTCAAGCCCCCCTCAGGGGGTGGGGGGTGACAGATTGAACATGCTCAACCGACAGGAGATGTTCAGGATATTTAGCATGGACACTTTACACCCAGCGGGTATAAATGTGGATTGGGAACTTACACATTTTCTGTAGGCAGAAGGTTCTATACAACTATATTATATGTACAGATGCAGCGGCCGTGATTCGAACACTTCACGCGGTGTATACCTCAGAATACCCATGTCATGACGCAGGATTTCTTCCAACCGTACCACCTTAAGACGCGAGTGCAGAAAATGGCATTTTAGTGCTCTGGTTTTAAACACCTGAAATTGGCACAGTAGCACAGTACTGTACACATTGCAATTCATTCATTTCATTGCATATAATTGCACACAATCCATGAAATTCAAACAAAGCAACCGCGATAAACACGGTGCCTGGGGCGATTGGCCGGGTTAATGCCGGGTGGAGCACAGCAGCGCCCACGAAAATGGCGCCGTGATTTGTTCGAATAACAGCCGCTGCATCTGTATATGGTTACATACTATTTAGTACTGATTATTATGGAATATCCTTCTATGTCGGATCGCACATTAGGTTCATCTATCTGTAGATGGTACATTCATTGGATTACATGTCAATTTTATGGCCAAATGACAAGCGCAGGTCATTTTGGGCCTCCTCCCCTTTCTTTCCCCTCCCCACTTTCCCCTGTCCCTTCCCCGCTCCCTTTTGGATCTCCTATTGGGTTTATCCCTGGTCTTCTTTGACATAGACAGGACTACTGTATGATATTGTCTACAGTCACCATGATATCTGATGTATGTGCATTAGGGCTAAGCCTTTTGGTGGGAAGGCTCACAAATGATATCACTAAGTCAGGGTTAATGCATTAGGGTGCCATTTATATTAGATCTGAGACGATGTGACCCCACATATGTGGGAGGATAACTTAGGTGTGGTATTTATAGTGGATCTACAGCACACAGGTGTAGTTAAGTAGCTGGATTTATGCATTGTGCGACATTGTGCATTCTACCACAATAAGCCCTGTCGTTTTTGGACACATTGTGTCCTCCTGTTGTCCTCACCAAAATGCCTATAGAATTTAATAACCCTAAAAGTCAATAATGGATTGATGGCAATGTGATGGGGATTTAGTTACTATTGAGTATAATAGCAATGAATCTGCATATTGCTGCAGAGTGGAGTGATGTTTGTGTCACACCACACCACATAACTAGGTGTGTTATTTACAATGTTTTTGTATTATGTATGGTTAGTCTATTGGGTTTCTTTATATATGTATTTTTCTCTGTATTGTGTTGTATGAGTATGCCACGTTCGGATGTCAATGTTAGTTTATGGTATGCTGCGGTAGCCTCCTTTTCTGGATGGGCGGCCTTGCTGCGGTAGCCTCCTTTTCTGGATGGGCGGCCTTGCTGCGGTAGCCTCCTTTTCTGGGTGGGCGGCCTTGCTGCGGTAGCCTCCTTTTCTGGACGGGCGGCCTTGCTGCGGTAGCCTCCTTTTCTGGATGGGCGGCCTTGCTGCGGTAGCCTCCTTTTCTGGGTGGGCGGCCTTGCTGCGGTAGCCTCCTTTTCTGGACGGGCGGCCTTGCTGCGGTAGCCTCCTTTTCTGAAAGGGCGGCCTTGCTGCGGTAGCCTCCTTTTCTGGATGGGCGGCCTTGCTGCGGTAGCCTCCTTTTCTGGATGGGCGGCCTTGCTGCGGTAGCCTCCTTTTCTGGATGGGCGGCCTTGCTGCGGTAGCCTCCTTTTCTGGATGGGCGGCCTTGCTGCGGTAGCCTCCTTTTCTGGATGGGCGGCCTTGCTGCGGTAGCCTCCTTTTCTGGATGGGCGGCCTTGCTGCGGTAGCCTCCTTTTCTGGATGGGCGGCCTTGCTGCGGTAGCCTCCTTTTCTGGGTGGGCGGCCTTGCTGCGGTAGCCTCCTTTTCTGGACGGGCGGCCTTGCTGCGGTAGCCTCCTTTTCTGGATGGGCGGCCTTGCTGCGGTAGCCTCCTTTTCTGGATGGGCGGCCTTGCTGCGGTAGCCTCCTTTTCTGGGTGGGCGGCCTTGCTGCGGTAGCCTCCTTTTCTGGACGGGCGGCCTTGCTGCGGTAGCCTCCTTTTCTGGATGGGCGGCCGTGCTGCGGTAGCCTCCTTTTCTGGATGGGCGGCCTTGCTGCGGTAGCCTCCTTTTCTGGATGGGCGGCCTTGCTGCGGTAGCCTCCTTTTCTGGATGGGCGGCCTTGCTGCGGTAGCCTCCTTTTCTGGATGGGCGGCCTTGCTGCGGTAGCCTCCTTTTCTGGATGGGCGGCCTTGCTGCGGTAGCCTCCTTTTCTGGATGGGCGGCCTTGCTGCGGTAGCCTCCTTTTCTGGATGGGCGGCCTTGCTGCGGTAGCCTCCTTTTCTGGTTGGGCGGCCTTGCTGCGGTTTAATCCACCTGTGGTTAGTTATATTTACAAACTTTCTTGGCATTTATGCCAATGCATCTTACCGATCAGGGTTGACGGTTTAACTGTGGCGGCAGTGCCTTTCAGGAGAGTAGTGGTACCGACAGCAATTGTGTGTATATATATATGTGTGTGTATATATACATATATATATATACACACACATGCATACATACATACATACATGTGTGTATAGATATAGATATATATGTATCTATATGTATAGATAAACCAAAAATTGGGTGTGGGGGTGTGGGGGTGTGTGGTGCAGAATAAATCAGTACTTCAGTATTAGGTGATACCTTTTTTATTTGGACTAACAATTTATGTCATAGGACAAGCTTTCGAGAGTTCTCCTCTCTTCCTCAGGTCGGTAATACTGATTAATACAGGGCAAGGGAGAGCAGGAAAAACCCAGAGATGTGCTGTAGATAAGGCAGGATGAGAACGTGTTGGAAGACATGGAAGGGTGTCAACCTGACAAGGTACAGCAACTACTGATATGCGTGCGTGCGTGCGTGTGTGCGTGTGTGCGCGTGTGTGCGTGTGTGCGTGTGCGTGTGTGCGTGCGTGCGTGTGTGTGTTTTTAGATAGATAGATAGATAGATAGATAGATAGATAGATAGATAGATAGATAGATAGATAGATAGATAGATAGATAGATAGATAGATAGATAGATAGATAGATAGATAGATAGATAGATAGATAGATAGATAGATGAATTGGAAATAATGAATGGGACACAATAGAAGGAGATAATTTAGTCCCAAATCCGCCTCTTGTCCCCAGCTCACTGGCAGCACTGATATGTCACTGTGCTTGTATAGGATTTACAGAGACATCAAAGTAACAAAGGACCTCTTGTCCCATAAGCCTCTTAGACAAACATTTACAAGATGACAAGTTAAAAGGAAAGGGCTTTATTCCTTCCATGTTTCTCCCTCTGTCACATTGACCCTTTCAGCACCGGGAGGCCAGAAGCCCCCCTCATGGAGAGCTCTTACGTCTGTGTAGGAGCCAGCTGCATATGGGTTAATCTCCACCAGGCTAATCATGTTATATTGTTAAACTTGCCCACTGAGGACATCATAAGGACCAGGGCAGGTCCCCAAACCCCATCTGAGCATCTCAATTTACTGAAGACGGGTCACTGAGGAGAGTCCCGGTGTCACACTGCAATGTCCCTTAACTAGTGACAACAGCTACAACTTCAATTAACTTTAAGGGTCAAAGACGATGTGAAATGATTGACAGCGTTGCAGGTATCCTAACGCCTGGAGTGCCGGCTAACACTGTACGGCTCAGTTTCGGTGACTGTGTTAAGCACTTGTATTTGAAATAAAACAAGGTTCTGCTTGTTACAATATGATATGAAGAATCGATGTGGTTGTAAGGAATCAAAATTGATTTGTTGTGCCAAAAACGTGGTAAGCAAAATAATATTACAATAAAGTATCATTGTAATTAGCAATGTGTTGGGTATGTTTAATTATTGTTTCCCGGCGCCTGTGACTATAAGTGAGATTGATGTACAAAAATAATAAACGATATAAACGGAATAAAAGGAGGAATATCTCATTATTCTTCATTCGCTAATGATCTGACTGTTGGTAATTACCAGCTATTCCTACATAACGAATGAGGGAATAAGTCTGTGGGACAAAATAATACACGCCCCACATTAGGCAGAACCTGAAGCTGTAACATGTCTTTATCTCTAAATTTATACAGAGACCTCGGCATCCAGAAATAATCCATGGAATGGTTTTAAAAGGATAAATAAAATGGGGGGGGGGGGGGGAGAACCTATTTAATTTTTATTTGCCAAACGAAATGTACAATATGTGTGTGTATATATAAATATTTTGCTGGTACAATATATAGTAAAAGCATGTAATATTTATTGTGCAGTGTTTGTGGCTATTTAGTATACTTGTGTGTGTATATATCATAAATGTGTGTGTGTGTGTATATATATATATAATAAATGTGTGTTTGTATATATAATAAATGTGTATATGTATGTGTATATACTGTATATATATATATATATATATATATATATATATATATATATATATATATATATATTTTTTTTTTATATATATATATATATATATATATATATATGTATGTATATATATGTATATATATATATATATATATATATATCTATATATATACATATGTATATATATATATATATATATATATATATATATATATATATGTATATTAAATATGCCAACAGCTCTGATTATCTCTCTACTTTTGTCAACTGGTTGCAAATCCTGAAAATCTTCTGTGTTTAGGATAAATGTATTATTCTCTGGTCCTAATTCCCCCTTAATGAATGTCTCTCCTCTCCTACACCAGGGCTGCACAGTGGCTGGGCACACACCCCTGCAGTCTGAGCCTTGCTGCTGCTGTCTCCTCTCATCCTAACAGGGTTAGCATTAGTTCTGGACCACAATTACATCGTGTCTTTCTCAAGTCCAACAACTGGAGGAACCAGTAAGCGTTCTCTTGAGATTAAATCTAAACCGGGTAGGACCAGGTTTAACTCTTTATACCCAGGCGAACCCATGGCTAGTTACACAGCCCAGCAGGTCTACATATTTATAACATGGGCAATGTTTTACAATAACTAATCTTCTGCATTCAGTAGAATTACTGTGAGAATATGAAGCATTGAAATGGAAAGAATACATTTCATACATCATCTAGCTGCTAAATACATGTCAAATAACACATATAACTTCATGATATATATATATATATATATATATATATATATATATATATTATATATATATATATATATATACACACACACACAAACACACACACACAAGAAAGAAAAATGCAGAATATGAATTTATTTTGTGCTGAAATCACGACATAATAATACTGTATGTTCATAGACAAGAACTGACTTGCCATATACATATAAAAATATAAATAATTGCACACACATATATACCTACATTTTGACTTTTTAGAAAATAGAAGCCAGCCTCAGTGTATGTACTATATACACACATAACAATCATTTATTGAAGGAACGCGAATATAGATATAGATTATTAGAGTATCGTGACATTACACAATGGCTGGGACATCAGTGCTGTGTTTTTACATATAAATATCAGTGTTCTCCATGCACTATTTCCAGTCCCAGTAGAGTGGGACCTGTCCCCCATGTGCCTTCATTAGGCTTCCCCATGGGCACAGGATACGGTCCCAGCAGCCAGCACCACCCTACTGTAGCATTGCCATATTCTATGAAGCAGGAGGTCTCAGGCTCTGAAGCCCAGGCTGGGATCCCACTCTCCTCCACTTATTAGTTTTTGTTTTGAGTAGAAGAGGAATTTCCGCTGCTAAAGTTGAACATGCAGAGAAGCCCAGGGACCTGGGGATGAAGTGAGATGGAAATGTGCCCCATTGAAGCATGCTGGATGATACCTGTAGGTGTGAAATGCCTCAGCCTGAGACAAGGAGCACTGCAGGGTGTCTGTAAGCGACAGCACAGCTCTACCTCCCAACAACCCAAAACTAAATCCCAAAGCAGCCCATTGGGGGGAGAAGCGATTTGTATGAGGGGGATTGTAAAATGCATCATCTACCCCCCCCCTTCCCCATTCCCTTTTCTTTGCCTACAAGAGTCCCCACTCCATATAATGGTTATTAGCATCTATTAGACTCTTTTGAAGTGCTCAGCATCTTTGTCTCTGTGCAGAAAACCTTTCACTGCTCACACAATCACATCTGGAGCAGGGACGAGATGGGTCCTGGGCCCTTACTTTCATCTCCTTTCAAGGTAGTTGGAATGTGAATAAGGGTGCCTTTCTTTAATATACTTACCAGGAAATGCTTTTCACGGTCTCCCCTCCCTCTTGTTAGTAGGGGGTGCCCTAATAAGATCTGCCATTTATTAGAAAGTTAGTCCAAACTCTCACCCCCCCCCCCCCCCCACCCTCCCATCCTTTTCCACCCAACTCATTTGCACTGATATCTCTAATGGGAGCGTTGGTATGTGTGGCACAAACCCTCATTATAGACTTTAAAGGGATTCCAGGCACCTTTAATGGATAAAATACCCTTTAATTAATATCAGAATATTAATTATTTTTATTATACGTGTTTAGCTGGTTGTAAGGCTTGGGGCAGTCCTGTGTCAGACACAAGTGAGTTACAGGCAGTGGTGTGTAGCATGTTATATGTATAAGTAGTCAAAACAAACTTTTTAAAACAACTTACAATATTTCCATGGTGAATAAAGGCATTCAAGTCTCTATGTAATAATGCCCAAGCTCTGCCCTTTGTTGCAAAGTAGGTAAGAAACCAAAATTGGCCAAACAGCAAAATGCAAGTAGCTGATATGCTTAAATCCAGAGAAAAGCAAAACATATTCATTCTTTTATATGAGACAAGTAGGTAAAAACATTTATTTTAATATCGATTAAGTACATTTCTAATTAAGACAGTTAGTTGTTTACATATATCTTTGACCCCTTTCATTTCTTGTAGTGGCCTAGTATCTTGTATAAGTATAAGGCACTACATGGGCCGGATTACCATCAAATAATCAAGGTTGATTATTTAATGTTAACGAAACGGTTGCACTGCCTTTGTTTGACTTGATAACCAAACCCATGCGGTGCTTCACTGCCCTGCGTAGTTTAAATCATGGTAATAAACCGCGTGCAGCGGTTCCCAATTAAAATTAAAAAAAAATCAGCATTGATCCAGATCATTCATTAAAACACAGAGACATGGAGTATATAGTCCTCGGAAAATCTGCATTTTCAATATAATCCACCCAGTGGAGTTACAGAAGCGGAGCAGCTGGAGACTTCTTTTAATGTATGTTTCAGGTCAGGTTAGTATAGAGCTAAACTGGGGGGATCACCTGTTGGAATTCAATTAAAATAGTTGGATACCCCAGTACAGGAGTGACCAGTTCCAATCCCCAGGGCCACCAACAGGTCAGGTTTTAGGGATATCCCCGATTGAGCACAGGTGGCTCAATCAGTGGCTGCGCCCAAGACTGAGCCACCTGTGGTGTAGCTGGTGATATCCTGAAAACCTGACCTGTTGGTGGCCACCCGTGCCCCAGTAATAGCATCCAGTAAGTGGTTGGACTTCCTCCCTTTACAAGGAAGAAATAAACAACCTGGCTTCCTATGGAGGGTCTGAGTTCCCCAGCTAATCACACAACCTTCTCCTGCAATGATGAGGGGGGCAGCTGTGTCCTCTCTGTGTCCTCTCTGTGTCCCACCCCTGTGTCCCACCTCTGGCTTCAAGGAGGAGGGCTGGAGAGCCCAGGGCATTGGCACTGAATGCACGGACCTTGCAGGCTGGTGTCACTGGGGTGGGTTTACATGGCTGAAGGACCCCTGGGGGGGGGGGACCCCCCTCATTCCCTCACTACCTGGTGCTACTTTTCCCATGTCGTTATCACAGAGTGAAATTCTGCAGCTTTTTAAGTGAAATGCATTAGCAAAGCACACACAGCTAATGGGAAACAAAATGGGCCATTACCTTGCTCATTAATATGGGGTTTAAGGGACGTGGGAGCATTAGCTTCATGTGTCATGCATTTTAGAGGGGCTTATTATTTAATTCCGTTAATTACACTGTTTTATCTGATTACTTTACTCCTCAGCGTTAACTTGTCTGCTCAGGCGGTGGCTGCCTGGTGTCGGGGACAATAAGGCACTCAATGGGGTGAGTTATCATGAAATAAAGCACAGCTTGGCATGGAAAAATAAAGCATAATTGAGGCCACACTGGGGTAGGTTGGTATTTTTTGATTGCTGGTCATTTGATTAGGAGTAACACACCTTGCCACACAAAACACTGCATTCACTATTAACCAAAACAAGGGGTCACTGCAGAACTGCCCGGTGTGTTGGGGAGATCATTGGGAAAGGGATTTAGCCCAAACTCACAATACAGAAGGCACTTTTGAAGCTCGTCTCTTACCCTCTCCTGACACACTCGTGTGTAATTAACATTGCTTCACACTACATGCAGACGTGATACTCGTGTGTAAACACACAACCCCACAAAGCAACAGAAATATATACATGACCATGTTCAGATGTGTGGTCCATGGCAGTGTAGTAAAGACAAATAGTGACAGCAGCATAATGCTTTAATAACAGGGGGGTCAGAAGGTAAGGAGTGCCCTGGTCAACCCCTTCTGGGCTGGATGGGTCAGCGACTCAAAGTTCCTGCCCAGAAGAGAGAGTATTTGTATTATTTACACATGGATCTCCTAGTCCCAAACCCGAAACTTCTCAAGTGAACACACAATATATTGTGATATGCACGACAGCGGATTTGCCACTGGGATGTGGTTGACATTGAGTGCTGACCCTTCAGCAACACAAAGTGTGTCCCCAAAAACAGGCAGCACAGATCTGCACATGGCTAATGTGGACTCTTACAGACACAACACTAACACAACTCCACATCCAGCACGTCTGCAGCACACCTTGTATACAAAGAATATACACAACATCAATATACAAGAATAAACGTTTCCCGAAATAAAATATCATTTTTATTTGGAAATATATTGTTTTAATTGTATTGCAAAGTTAGATTTGAGCCGTATTGGTCCCAGAAAGAGTATGTTTTATCCTTATTTTTCTTTGTTAATAGATTATGAATTAAATAGAAAGCCAGTGTTAATATTAGTCCAGTTCTGGTGGTGCAGGTAGAACTCTCGAAGCTGGTCTTATAATATTAATTGTTAGTCCAAATTAAAAAGGTATCATTAGTACTGAAGTACTCATTTAATTGATTACGGAATTTATAATAACTGCAAATACAGAAAAAAAATCGATTAAAAACAACTGATCGACGTCAAAAAATTAAATGACATTAAGTTTATTTAAACTTCGAATAGAAAACCGCTATTTCAAGGATTGGAATGACAACATGCATTTTAAAATAGAATATTTTTTTTTAAATCTATTTCAACTTGGGTGTTTAAAATATATTTGAGTAAATTGGAATGGAAAATATTGTATTTAAAGTCCTGAACTTAAAATAACTTTAAAAAATTGAATGGGGTGTGAGGGCGGGGAAATGGAGTTGAAAATAACAAAATTGTATTTGAAATTATATTTTGCCCAAAGTTACATTTTCTGGGTGTAAAAAAAACCCTTTAATATCGAAAGACCTCTAGTTTCAATCACTTCGCCCATAAACGCTTTATTTTAGAAGATGGCAAAAGCCTTATTGTTGCAACAGAGGGGTTAATTAGTGGGAATTTGGTGTGAAATAGGCACTCCCAGTATCACTGGGAAGGGAGTTAATTTTCCATCACATAATGACAAAGTTCACCTATTTTAATTGGGTGATAATATCTTGAATCATCTTTCTATTCAGTACTCCTGGTAATAGTTTACTCTGCCTGAGTATGTATTTATCATCTGATTGTTTTTTGCACATCATTTAGATAAGACAAAACCTACAGTACATGTTCCAACAAGTTCACCTAACAGCAATGCATATAATGTAGAGACATGTTTCTTTTCTATGCATGTTTAAAGTGATACAATACACCATGTATAACAAACAGCAGTGCTGTGTCAATGCATCATTTAACAAATATTTATTTATACAATGTTTTACCAGGAAGTAATGCATTGAGAGTTACCTCTCGCTTTCAAGTATGTCCTGGGCACAGAGTTAAAATGACAAATAATACATGGATACAAATACACAAATATGGTCAGTGCACTGTGCAGAAAATATACACCTACATAAAAATACTGTTACAAGTACAAAGTCATTATTAAAATTAAAAAAAATCTTAAAACAGAAGCACTGAGGAAAATCAGTATAACATATTCATAATTAAATATGCCCCCCCCCAAGCATATTATAATGATGCTTACTGGAAATAATGGTGTTTGATTGTGTATACGTAGGGGTTTTATTTACCTGTGCTGGTATTCAATTTAGGGATAGCTCAATTGAAATGCTTTGCATAAATCTTTTGCAATTCCAGTTCTTATTCATTGCCTGCCTCCATCACACAGCACACGCAGGGTCCCCTGAATTCAGTGAGCATTTATATGGATGCTGATTTGATTTTGTTTTTATCAACTTGCATAGACTTATCTGCACATCAATGTTAGGACAATATTATAGGGTAATATTTTGGACACGTGGAGTTTTTCTAATAACCTACAAACACAGCAGCTGTGTCCTTATGGGCCAGTAGGGAGTTGCCAAGTTATATAAATAATTTGTATTTATTATTATTTATAATAATAAATACTTATTATTAAGTATAAATTACTGAATAAATACTTCCCTATATATATATATATATATATATATATATATATATATATATATATATATATATATATATATATATATATATATATATATATATATATATATATCATATCCCCCCTGTATTTACAAATATTTAGTGAATACTTTAAAGATACCTGAATGTCTCATAATTAAGGTGGGGTTATTTGGGAAACATGTATTTATTACAGTAATTATGTTTAATTATTATACTCTCAGTCGAGGATCAGTCATTAATAAAAGGGTTTATAATGACATTATTTCTCGCAATTAAAACATCAGTATAGTAACTCTGATATAATATAATATTGTACATCAGATATCAGTGCAGCCATCACATAGCAGCTACAATCTCAGATAACATACACACTATTATACACCTTCAGTGTCTAATACTCATTAAGAAATACAGTAAGTATGATTGGAACATCAGTTTTAATTCAGGGCACTAAGTACATAGGAAATCTATTCCAAATATTGTAATGATACAGTATCCACCACCCTGCATATAAACGCACCCCAATATAATACTAGGGTACGCCTAATGTTGTAACAATGCCAGTCCTCTCTTAGGTCTGTCCCAGGGCAGTGGGTGGCTGTTGGCACTCAGGGGGTTAAAGGAAGCCCCTGTTCTGTAATCCCTCTGGCTGTGATGGGGAGGTAATCAAACCTCCTCTTCCTCTCCCCTCCCCTCCATGCATAGTTGAGTCTTGTTTGTTGAAGACAAGTGGGTGTTAACAGCCTCCCATTCCCCCTCCCTGCTGCAGGCTCATCTGCATACTAATAGCTTATTAACACTTCAGAGTGCAGAGGGGCGTATAAATAGCAGCTGTGCCCACCCCAGCCAGTCAGTCCACCATCCAGCTTCCAGTCACATAAAGAGAAGACCTGGGCACTCTCCTGGATACTGTGCCTTCAGCCTCCACCAGGGGATTTCCTATTTTGTCTCTGCTTTCTGGCTGTCTCCTGCCACCATGCTCCATAACCCCGTCTTCTCAGGCTTTGGGCACCTGCTGGCAGAGCCCCACACCTTGCGTGTGCCCACAGAGGTCCACCAGCCCCCCAAATCCTCCTTCAACATTGACTCCATCCTATCCAGGACGGACAGGTGTGCTTCCAAAGTGCCAGTGGAGAGGCACAGCTGGCAGCCGGCCTCTGTGCCCTTTGGCTATTCCTTTGGATTGATGCCCTACCCACCCATGTACCTGTACAAGCCCTCGGGTGGGCATGGTGCCCTGATGCAGCAGCAGCAAGTCAGGCTGCCCAGGGCAGAGTGCCTGTGTGCGGACCCCCTCTGCAAGCAGAAAGGTAAGGCTGGACCATGTACGCTGTGCTTGCCCATCACCTGCAGTGGCTGTGGGGAAGGGATACCAGACTGGCATTAGATAGTGAGCTGCATGGCACTTCTTATATGGCACATAGAGAGCATCAGGCTTAAATAAGTTGGGTCACTGCAAATTCCAAATGCAATAACCTTTTAATAATAATAATATTGGTAACAGGGTTTGGTGGATTTCTGTGTGATCCTAAATAAGTTGCTATTGTGAGTGGACACACACTTGAAGAGCTAAGGGATACAGCTGTGTGGTGTAAACATTTCTTTTTATAGGGGAAATGGTACAGATTATTAGCTGGTATCAAGAGGTGACATGTTCTTGGTCTGTAAAGTATTTAGTAAGATCGTTAACTAGTTCGCTGCTGTGTCAGTTGCTGGCAATCGTAACCCTTCACAGGGGCACTCAAGATCGGGTATCCCTGCTTCAGCACAGGTGGCTCAATCAGAGTCTGTCTTGGACTGCACCACCTGTGCTGATGCAGGGATATCCTAAAAACCTGACATGTTGGGGTGGGGGGAGGTCTGGAGGACTGGAGTTGAGAGCCCCCCCCCCTGCGCTTAGCATGTGTAAATGTTTACATGGACCAGAACCCAGGCACATTGGGCTCACCCTGCCCCTCCTCCCCTAGGACTGGAGTATTCTCGCTGTGGGACCGGCCCCATGAGCTCCCTGCCCTGGAGGACGGGTCCCTGTAAGATGAAGAGGATCAGGACAGTGTTCACACCAGAGCAGCTGGAGAGGTTGGAGAAGGAGTTCCTCAAACAGCAGTACATGGTGGGCACAGAGAGGGTGGACCTGGCTAACACCTTGAACCTCACAGAGACGCAGGTAAGAAGAGAGAGGCGACAAGACATACCTCACCTGGCTCTTCATGCCCCATATAGGAGCCTATTCCAGTTAGAAAGTATTCTAGCAATCAGCTTAACTGTATTAAATAATATATTCCATGTATCCATGTGATATGTTGTTGATCATATCATTTCTACTGCATGTATATATATATGTGTGTGTGTGTGTGTATATATATATATATTATATGTGTGTGTGTGTGTGTGTGTGTGTGTGTATATATATATATATACACACACACACACACACTTCCTTGCTGCAGTGGGAGCACTGTATACTAGGTGATAATGGTGAAAGGCAGGGTTGCAGACCTGTCTAAGACATGTGACTGTGCTCACAAGTGATATTCTTTATTGGCTATATATATATAATATACTGTCCATATTCTTAACCCCTTGTCTGCCGGGTGTTAACCGTGTCAACCAAACAGTTCACTATTTTTTGAGGGCGTGGGGGGGGGGGGGGCGATCCAGGTTGATTCAACACAGTAGAATATCCCAGACAAAAAGTGGCAATATTGCTAAATTGGAGATGTTAGGTGTGCGCTGACCGTTACATCCCTTATTTTTGTCGCTACTGCAGCTTATCACTTCTCCCGTGATCAATGGGGCCAATATTAACACTAAAATAAAAAGCGCACAGAGACATTAAGTAAAAATAGATGATATTTTATGTAAAAAATATATTATTACTGAATTTGTATAAATCCGTGACGGTGCCGATGTTCTTGTTTGATTTATGACTTGGGCTCACAATATTGTTGTGGTCGTTTTTTCTTGTAGGTGAAAGTTTGGTTCCAGAATCGGCGTATCAAATGGAGGAAGCAGAGCTTGGAGCAGAAGAAGGCCAAGCTGTCCCAGTTTGGGGTGATCCCTGCAGACTCCTCGGACCAGACAGATGAGAAGGATAGTGAGGAGGATGATGTGGAAGTGGAACTCTAGGCGAGATGAACTAAACCGGGCAACCTAAGGCCCCTTCGAAACAGACGACCACTGGATGTGGTGAACCTCCTTGATACCACTCAGTGTTGCTGAAGGATGAGGCCTGCTCACCGTGGCCTTCTCACCGTGGCCTGCACATTGCTGTGGGTGGGAACTAAGATTAATTTGTGAAGACGGCACTAAAGACAGTTGGGATTGAACCTAGAGCCATTAGCTTAAAGAGTTCAAAATGGCCACCCTCTGAATCTCGTAAACAAGGCTATCTTGGGAACAACTTAACTTTGCTGGACTCTCAACTCCTTTTGCGGCTTGAGGCCTCAACAGCAATTATGAGCTCTTTAAAAGGGAAGGGGTTAAATGAATGTAGCTGCAACTTCTCCCCATATGATAGAAGTGGTGTAGACACGGCCTTAGGATCTGTCCTCTTCCCACAACACTTTTTTTTTTTTTTGGTATGGTCATTGTATTTGTGGGTTTTTCTATTTGTACTCCAATATGACCAGACCCAGAGTGCCTTATTACTTTCTACGCTAGAGAATACAAGAAGGGGCCACATGAACCGTCCTTTTCTGTTTAATGTATGAGGATTGCATCCAAACTCCACATCTTCCTTGAGTTGACCGTTCCTAGGTGCTTTCTCTCGCACTTGTTGTCCGAACACTGTGAATGCCAATGCGGGGTGGAGGAGGACGGCTGGGCAGGACTTGGTCTTCAGGGTCTCCAGCTTTTGTTACCAAATATTGACTGCTGAGAAGGTCAGACTGTCCGGGTTAAAAATCCAATGGGAATTAATATACTATCGTGTTTCTATCATCGATACTTTTGGGGAGATTTGGGGTTTCTGTAAAGAACGCGCACAAATGGGACACTTGAAAGTACTTGGTAGATATATTGAGGTTTGGGGGCATATTACCAGCAGAGGGGTAGATAATCAATGTTTTAAAAAGTGGCCTTTTGACTACCTCCAAAGATCTGGTGACCCTCTACCATGGCAGAGGGCAAACCGTGTGACCTTGGCCGACTCTTATGGAAGCTCAGGATAATTTATAATATTGTTTGTACCTGTACATATCTTATTTTTTTTTATTCTTGTATTTATATAGGCGCACGTATGCCGTTTGATTCTGTGTAACTTATTTATTTGATGTTTTTTTTTTATCCTAATAAATTTCAGTCTTTTACATGAATTCCATGTTTGTTTTGCTTTTATCTAAGCTTTTGAGCTTTATAACGGGGCCACGCGAGAGGTGGGAATGTCGGCTGAGAAGGACGCTGAATCTACGCGGTAACCATTAGGCTTATCGTATACATCGGGGGTGCTCAAGCCCCTCCAATAGGTCAGGTTTTAAGGATATCCCTGCTTCAGCACAGGTGGCTCAATCCTGCTTCAGCCTCTGGGCCACCTGTGCTGAAGTTGGGATATCCTTAAAACCAGTTCTGGGGGTGGGGGGGGTAGGCTTGCGGACTGGAGTTAAGTACACTGGTATACATGACTGCCTTGCTGAAAGATGTAAAAACAAAAAAACAACACAACTTCAGTGATACAATAATATCCCATAACCCAATACCCCACAATAATATCCCATAACCCAATACCCCACAATAATATCCCATAACCCAATACCCCACAATAATATCCCATAACCCAATACCCCACAGTAATATCCCATAACCCAATACCCCACAATAATATCCCATAACCCAATACCCCACAATAATATCCCATAACCCAATACCCCACAATAATATCCCATAACCCAATACCCCACAATAATATCCCATAACCCAATACCCCACAGTAATATCCCATAACCCAATACCCCACAATAATATCCCATAACCCAATACCCCACAATAATATCCCATAACCCAATACCCCACAATAATATCCCATAACCCAATACCCCACATTTGCATCACAGACTTTTTTTTAAGATTAAGGAGAAGACCTTATAACGGGGAGGGGGGGGGAGAATCAATGCATCAGATCTATCAAAAGTGAAACAATCTTGCACAAGTTTCAGACAAAATGTTCCCACCGTTATCTAGTTTTGGATACTTGTTACTCCCTTAACTGGCAGCAAACTGACATTCTTAAATCTTTATTTTTTTTTTTGCTTTGCAAATTGTGGGTGTGTGTATGGCAGGGAGGGCAAACTCCAGTCCTCAAGGACCACCAACAGGTCAGGTTTTCAGGATATCCCTGCTTCAGCACAGGTGGCTCGTTCATTGACTGACTGAACCACCTGTGCTGAAGCAGGGATACCCTGAAAACCTGACCTGTTGGTGGCCCTTGAGGACTGGAGTTGGCCACCCTTGGTGTATAGTTTTCCAGGTGCAAGAATCCACACTGTACCATTTCTAGCAAGCTAAGCAAATCCACGCGTGTTACTTCCCTAAAATGCACAGCGGAGTCACTCACATATATCGCATTATACAGCGATCTCACAAATCTCCTCCAGTGTAAAGAAGAGACCTGTGAGGTTTCAAAAAGATCTGTCCCTATACTCGCAGCGAGAACTCATGTTTGTCCCTGAAAATGTGTCCCAACTGGCAACAAGTTTGCACTTCTACTGCAAGACCAAATGGAGAGATCCAGTACCATACCGTGTGAATGTGCTCACACGTGATAGTTTTATTTACTGTACTGTGGAGAGTTTGTCACTTATTTACCCATGACTAATATAATGTGGGATTTTTTTTTAATTGCATAATTTGGGGGAAAATAAAAGGGTGACTCTACCCCCCTTCCCTCTCTCTTCCCCCTCCCCCTTCCCTCTCTCTTCCCCCCCTTCCCTCTCTCTCTCTCCCCCCCCCTTCCCTCTCTCTTCCCCCCCCCCTTCCCTCTCTCTTTCCCCCCCCTTCCCTCTCTTCCCCCCTCTTCCCTCTCTTTCCCCCCTTCCCTCTCTCTTCCCCCTCCCCCTTCCCTCTCTCTTCCCCCCCTTCCCTCTCTCTCTCCCCCCCCTTCCCTCTCTCTTCCCCCCCCCCCTTCCCTCTCTCTTCCCCCTCCCCCTTCCCTCTCTTTTCCCCCCCTTCCCTCTCTCTCTCCCCCCCCTTCCCTCTCTCTTCCCCCCCCCCTTCCCTCTCTTTCCCCCCCCCCTTCCCTCTCTTCCCCCCCTCTTCCCTCTCTTTCCCCCCCTTCCCTCTCTCTTTCCCCCCCCTTCCCTCTCTCCCCCCTCCCACTCTCATCCCCCCTTTAGTATACTTTTTATTTTCACCTTGTTGTTGAATAATAGAAGTGTCTGTAGAAATGTCATGCTTCATAAAAGCTCATATAAGACCCATCAGAAAGAAGGAAATAATACATAAAATCTCATTGTTACATTAGTGTCAATTAACCCCTCCACTAACTCCTAATGGCCTTAACGAGCCTCAGTCTTGCACAAGAGAAGAAGAGTTTTGTGAATGGCTTCTTAAGCAGAAACTGGAGCTGTAAATAAGAGTCGTGGTATACTCCAGATGCACTATTACAGTTACAGCGTAACCCCGGCTTGCAACTTCTTTTTAAATGGACAAGTGTTATCAAAGGACCGTGACCTGTTTATAAGGTTAAATGTATCTGACTGGCCCATTTTAATAAACAATTCTTGTACGTGTGTGTGTGTGTGTGTGTGTGTGTGTGTGTGTGTGTGTGTGTGTGTGTGTGTGTGTGTGTGTGTGTGTGTGTGTGTGTGTGTGTGTGTGTGTGTGTGTGTGTGTGTGTGTGTGTGTGTGTGTGTGTGTGTGTGTGTATATATATAATTTTGCATGTCATTTCCCAGAATCCATTGCTGCAGTGGAAGCACTGTATGCTTGGTGATAATGCGAATAGCAGGGTTACAGACCTGACTCAGAGATGTGAGTGTGCTCACAAGTAATATATATATATATATATATATATATATATATATATATATATATATATATATATATACATACAGTATATACTGTATATTATACTATTTCCATGGTAAACAAATGATTGAAGAGTTTTTACCATCTGAATCTATCGTTTGCTGATGACTGTCAGTCCTCAAAGCGTTGGTACTTTTTGCAAAGTAACGACTGTATGAAGCCACCATTAGGCCTCGGCCAAGCTCCCCGCTGGCGTGCTGTGGCGCCTGAGGCTCAGGGACAGCGGGCGCTTTCCCTGGCCTTAGACAGCGCGCCGTCAGGGGGCGGGCCAGTGACGTCACGAAGCTGGTTCACCCTCATTGGGCGAACCGCTCACGTGACCGGCCCTGCGCTCCGGCGAGCACTGAAATGTAAAAATCTGCTAAGGCTTACGCTTACGCAACTGTAGGCGAGCCCCTACTAAAGCCGCTCTAATTGCGGCTGTAGGGGCTCAGTGCCGAGCGGGAGCGCGCCTCCGCCAGCAAGCAGCAACCCTGGACGAGGCCTTAGTCTGACAAATAAGCAGAACTAGCTGATCTACTTGAATTCAGTGTTCCCGGAAAAAAGTAAAAAACGCATACATTTTTTCTCAAGACACAAATAAGTGAGCGTGAATGTGTGGGTGAGCGACTGTATATAAGTAACAAGTTACACCGAGAATTTGTTTAATATAGGGTTTACACGCTGCACCATACTGCGCCCGTAACGAGCTGATGTCAGCTCTTCATCCACATGAAGGATTCCGTGTGCCATACAATCCCACAGGAAGACGTGCATCGAATCATCCTGCAGTACAGTATTAAAGAGGCGATGCCAGCGGCACTTCAACAAATATATTTATATTTTGTTGGGGGGGGAGGGTTGGGATCTGGAGCCTTTGATTAGCTTTATTGAAAACGTATTGCCTAAGCTGCAGATTAATTCGTTCTCCCTTCATCGATCAGCAAAGATCCTGCATCCCAGGGTTCACTAAATGGCTATCTTTCATTTTCAATCAATTCTTCAGGCAGTGAAACTCAGCAGCTACAATGTATCCTTATATTACTAAGGTAACATTATTTATTGTTACTGTTTGCAGCTCAAACTGCTGGGAACATTGGCAACAAATGACAACAAATAGGAAAGTGTTGCAAAGATCTTGCACTGCTGGGGAGGTGGGCTAAACCTGCTATAGAAATCAGTATATTAGATCTAATTCAAAATGACATTAGGAGTTGAATTTAAAATAAAATAAAAACGTATGAAGTATTATCCAATACTACTGACCTGATTTATTTGTTAAACACATGTAGGATATTGCATGGATTGCTTCTTTAATGCAGCGCAATAGTGACACCTAGTGTGCATTTGCTACAACAGGCAAAGGAAGGTGGGCCAACCCTTTCTTCTATGTAATAATAATGGAGGGAGGGGGAGTAGGGGGTAGGATATCTTTTTATTGGACAAACAAGTACAGGTAGGCCTCGTTATCCAACGTTTCCCTTTACAACAAATGGCATATCCAACGCTTTACAATGCAACCCTACGGGCCGTTATCCGACGCCTGAATGCGTTATCTGACGCCTGAATGCGCTATCCGACGCCTGAATGCGTTATCCGACGCCTGAATGCGTTATCCGACGTCTGAAGGCTTTATCCGGCGCCTGAATGAGTTATCCGACGCCTGCATGCGTTATCCGACGCCTGAATGCGTTATCCGACGCCTGAATGCGTTATCCGATGCCTGAATGCGTTATCCGACGCCTGCATGCGTTATCCGACGCGTGAATGCATTATCTGACGCCTGCATGCGTTATCCGATGCCTGCATGCGTTATTCGATGCCTGAATGCGTTATCCGACGCCTGAATGCGTTATCCGACGCCTGCATGCGTTATCCGACGCCTGAATGCGTTATCCGACGCGTGAATGCGTTATCCGACGCCTGCATGCGTTATCCGATGCCTGCATGCGTTATCCGACGCCTGAATGCGTTATCCGACGCGTGAATGCGTTATCCGACGCCTGCATGCGTTATCCGACGCCTGAATGCGTTATCCGACGCCTGCATGCGTTATCCGACGTCTGAAGGCGTTATCCGGCGCCTGAATGCGTTATCCGACGCCTGAAGGCATTATCTGACGCCTGAATGCGTTATCCGACGCCTGAGTGCGTTATCCGACGCCGGAATGCGTTATCCGACGCCTGAATGCGCTATCCGACGCCTGAATGCGTTATTGGACGCCTGAATGCGTTATCCGATGCCTGAATGCGTTATCCGACGCTCACCGCCACTGATTAACATGGGACTCACTTTACAACGGTTTCACTATCCAACGCTACTTCCAGAGCGGATTCCGCTGGATAAGCGAGGACTGCCTGTACGTTGATATGTTACAAGCTTTCCAACCTCTCGGGGTTCTTCATAGGATATCTTTTTATTGGACAAACAAGTACAGGTAGGCCTCGTTATCCAACGTTTCCCTTTACAACAAATGGCATATCCAACGCTTTACAATGCAACCCTACGGGCCGTTATCCGACGCCTGAATGCGTTATCTGACGCCTGAATGCGCTATCCGACGCCTGAATGCGTTATCCGACGCCTGAATGCGTTATCCGACGCCTGAATGCGTTATCCGATGCCTGAATGCGTTATCCGACGCCTGCATGCGTTATCCGACGCGTGAATGCATTATCTGACGCCTGCATGCGTTATCCGACGCCTGCATGCGTTATCCGACGCCTGAATGTGTTATCCGATGCCTGAATGCGTTATCCGACGCCTGCATGCGTTATCCGACGCGTGAATGCATTATCTGACGCCTGCATGCGTTATCCGACGCCTGCATGCGTTATTCGATGCCTGAATGCGTTATCCGACGCCTGAATGCGTTATCCGACGCCTGCATGCGTTATCCGACGCCTGAATGCGTTATCCGACGCGTGAATGCGTTATCCGACGCCTGCATGCGTTATCCGACGCCTGCATGCATTATCCGACGCCTGAATGCGTTATCCGACGCCTGCATGCGTTATCCGACGTCTGAAGGCGTTATCCGGCGCCTGAATGCGTTATCCGACGCCTGAAGGCATTATCTGACGCCTGAATGCGTTATCCGACGCCTGAATGCGTTATCCGACGCCGGAATGCGTTATCCGACGCCTGAATGCGCTATCCGACGCCTGAATGCGTTATCCAACGCCTGAATGCGTTATTGGACGCCTGAATGCGTTATCCGATGCCGGAATGCATTATCCGACGCCTGAATGCGTTATCCGACGCTCACCGCCACTGATTAACATGGGACTCACTTTACAACGGTTTCACTATCCAACGCTACTTCCAGAGCGGATTCCGCTGGATAAGCGAGGACTGCCTGTACGTTGATATGTTACAAGCTTTCCAACCTCTCGGGGTTCTTCATCGGGTCCTACCCTTACCCTGGGAGGTTGGAAAGCTCGTAACATATCAGCTACTTGTTTACTTGTTAGTCCAATAAAAGGTATCATACCCGTCCTCCCTCTCCCTCCTTTGTTACTTTACTAAAGCAGCACGTAGAAAAGAAACTAGAGTACCCCGCTACAGCTGTACTGAAATGTGGTAGTTCAATGGGGGAGAGGGCGCTAATGGGTCGGATATAGAGATAACTGAGGACGTAAAGAACCCACTATTCAGCACTCGCACTCCCAGGCCAAATGATAAGTGTGTCATTTAAAACTTAATCTTTATTACTCACAAACATATAACATAAAGGTGGTTACAATAAACACGTATTGGACGCACGCTATTGATCTTATGTCGGATATGATGAATACCCTGGATCAATAGTATTAAAATAATGAATTAAGTTTAATTGTATCAATTAACACTACTAAGATGCCTTATATGAAGATCCCTTAGTAGAGAGTGCACAGGGGCAAATACAGAATTGGTTGTGTTAACAATATAAAATCAGACTGACAGTTTGCTGAGTAATAATCCTGGTGCTTAAAGGGTTAACTTCTGTATTGCACTTATACGTGGTAACAGAGGATCCTGCCCAGATACTCTTTGTAGAACCTGAGGTTGGGTAAAGATATTATAATCCCTATGAGGGGCTGTAACACAGTTAAACTTGTAGAGCAACTGTAACAAGTGTGGCAATGAGGTACAGCTAGAGCTCAGAGTACATAGTACCAGCCCTAGCTAGACTCCCATGCAGTACAGCACCAGGAACACTGTGCAAGTGAAATGAACGTAGTCCTAGTGGAACTGCCCCACCGTTCTAATTTGTGAAACAGCTGGTGAGCAGTGTACAGTGTACAGTGTACGTGGCAGCAGATGAGTACACAGTGTGGTGTTAACAACAAGCCTAGGACTCAGAGAGGTATGAGCAATTATGCAGCACACTTGCAGAACACACAGATAAGCAGCCTGTGTCCTGTGTACTCAATGTACACGTGGTTGCTAGCAAACAGTATTGCTGTCAGGTACCTACTGTAACTATAAGTTATTCTTAGGCACTCTTGCCAGCTAAAAGAACAGTGTACAGTGGTATTGGATCCCAGAGCTCATATTCATGAATGGGCTAGCACTTTAAAAATCTGGGTGCCACTGTATACCATATTGATGCTCATATATACTTAAGGATAGAACAATTCTAAGAGGATTCATACATATGACCCTGCACTCTGTGAGGAGAGCAGCTACTCAGATAGCTATTGCAAACTCTCTCGCGTCGCCGCAGGGTTCCCGCAGCTAGTCGCTGTGCCAATGAAATTCTGCGGTCAGACAGTCTGCCCTGCGCGTGCCCGTGTGATGGTGCCGACGTGCGCGTTTGGCGTACAGAAACGCTTTCTCAAGGCTCAATGGTAGAGAGGGGGGGTGTCCCATAGAAAGCAGCCCGTAGTAAGGTCTGTATTTTTATAACAAATACAGGTCATCGCACCTTCCAGGCAAAGAAAGCGGTGCTTCGATGCACTGCCATGCGTGGCTTTTATTTCCTGCTGGTAACGGTGCCAAAAGTAAGAAGTTTTAACAAAACGTATTCCTCTTAGGCCCGTTCTAGAGCGCCGGATGCGCGCACGGCAGGGAGCGGGGAGGCGACAGACAGCGGCGAAGACGAGGAAAAGATGATTTTGCGCCGCTACCGGCGCTTAAATGTATGTATGTGTGTGTATATATGTATGCTTGTGCGTATGTGTGTGCGTGTGTGCATGTGTATGTGTCAAAGGTAAATAAATAAATAATATTTTTATTACAACTTATTTTTTTATTTTTAAAATATTATTTCATACATAATTCACAATCTCTACACACACACACACACACACACACACACACACACACACACACACACACACACACACACACACACACACACACACACACACACACACACAATACACCCGAAAAGCATGTGGCACGAGCACATAAAAGCTCAGAGCAAACCCCTGCCCTGAAATCTGCGGCAGTTGTCACCTGGTGTCTCCTCCACCTGAAGAGGCTTCACATAGCAGCGCTGATCCCATTGTATTAGTGTGACAGGTGTGAGATGGGGCAGTCACATAGTATCTGTCCCTGACACATCAGGGCCATTCACTGTCACAGAGAGAGGCGTGGTCCCTTATTCAGGAGGCCTCTACATGAGGGGTCTGCCCTGACCCCAACCAGCCAGGGGCCATTGGAAACCATTAAACCGGTCTTTCATTGGGTGATGCACCTTAAATAGGAGCTGTCTGGGGGCTCCACATCCAGAAACCCTTTGTGTATTCCATGTCTGGTGAGAGAGTGAGGGAGGAGAAAGAGAGGGAGAAATATCTATAAAGAGTGAGAGAGGAAGAGAGACTGAGAAAGGGATAGTGAGTGAGAGAGGAAGAGAGACTGAGAAAGGGATGGTGAGTGAGAGAGGAAGAGAGACTGAGCAAGGGATAGTGAGTGAGAGAGGAAGAGAGACTGAGAAAGGGATAGTGAGTGAGAGAGGAAGAGAGACTGAGAAAGGGATAGTGAGTGAGAGAGGAAGAGAGACTGAGAAAGGGATAGTGAGTGAGAGAGGAAGAGAGACTGAGAGGGATAGTGATTGAGAGAGTAAGAGAGACTGAGAAAGGGATAGTGAGTGAGAGGAAGAGAGACTGAGCAAGGGATAGTGAGTGAGAGAGGAAGAGAGACTGAGAAAGGGATAGTGAGTGAGAGAGGAAGAGAGACTGAGCAAGGGATAGTGAGTGAGAGGAAGAGAGACTGAGCAAGGGATAGTGAGTGAGAGAGGAAGAGAGACTGAGAAAGGGATAGTGAGTGAGAGAGGAAGAGAGACTGAGAAAGTGATAGTGAGTGAGAGAGGAAGAGAGACTGAGAAAGGGATAGTGAGTGAGAGAGGAAGAGACACTGAGAAAGGGATAGTGAGTGAGAGAGGAAGAGAGACTGAGAAAGGGATGGTGAGTGAGAGAGGAAGAGAGACTGAGAAAGGGATGGTGAGTGAGAGAGGAAGAGAGACTGAGAAAGGGATAGTGAGTGAGTGAGTGAGAGAGGAAGAGAGAATGAGAAAGGGATAGTGAGTGAGAGAGGAAGAGAGACTGAGAAAGGGATAGCGAGTGAGAGAGGAAGAGAGACTGAGAAAGGGATAGTGAGTGAGAGCGGAAGAGAGACTGAGAAAGGGATAGTGAGTGAGAGAGGAAGAGTGACTGAGAAAGGGATAGTGAGTGAGAGAGGAAGAGACACTGAGAAAGGGATAGTGAGTGAGAGAGGAAGAGAGACTGAGAAAGTGATAGTGAGTGAGAGAGGAAGAGAGACTGAGAAAGGGATAGTGAGGAAGAGAGACTGAGAAAGGGATGTGATTGAGAGAGGAAGAGAGACTGAGAAAGGGATGGTGAGTGAGAGAGGAAGAGAGACTGAGAAAGGGATGGTGAGTGAGAGAGGAAGAGAGACTGAGAAAGGGATAGTGAGTGAGAGACAGACTCTTGATGGTACAACAGGTCTTCTTCCTCAGTCCCTGGAGCAGACCCAAGAGAATTGAGGCCCCAAGAGCCCCTCCTCCGCTCCCTCACCCCCCTGACGGGGCAAGGGGAATAACCCCCATTACACTGAGGGAGGGAAGAGACACACTGCCACAATTTGGTGGAGTGTCAGCTTTTATACCCAGGGGAGGGGCTTGTAATACCAAAAAGAATACCAAAAAGAATAGACAGGTGCGCAACCAAAAATGGTACTAAAATTAGTGCTATAAGGTGAATATGCACCAATGTGACCAATCGGGGCCGGATGGAGGGTATATACCGGCTCTGTCCACTAATGTATTTACTCTCTGATGAAGAGGCACTTGTAGCCTTGAAACGCGTTGGAATAGAGATTTGTATCATTTAAACTGAGTATCTGTTCAGTCCTCCGAGCCTGTGCTGCTTTGCCCCGCTCCCCCTTGTGGTTCCCTCACTTTGGCGCGACGCCACATAGTGACGTCATTCGAGCGCCGACGGAACGCTCCGAGACACACGTGGAGCCAGCACTCGCGGCAGGAGATGTGCTGAGACTGATCGAGCTTGTCTCTGGGGACTTTGAACTTGGGACATAATAGACTTTGCTGCCCTTACCGCACCCCGTCTGTGGACGAGCCTTTGTCACTGTGGTGACTTGTGGACTGCCCTTACTTGTGGAACCAGATGGCTGATGATCCGTGACTGCCCAGATCTTCGTGCTAGTGTGGCGTATGGGTCATTTGTCCCATGAAATGCTGTTTTAACATTTTCCTGATGTACGCACAATGCCTATCCTTGGTTTAACTAATACATTTTAATTTTGATATACTTCACCATGAGCGTTGTGCGCTGTTTTCTTTTGTGTTATCTGAGGGGGTTGTAACCCTGCCCCATAACAGGGCAGGTCCAAATACTAACAGGCATCACACCATCTGCATGTGACCGAGTCAGTACCCTCCCAGGTATGACACTCCAAACTGCCAGTAGACCTGCACCTGGATATGACAACATTGTAGCTATCCAGTCTGCAACTGCAGGCGAGGCCCTGCGCAGGAGTTTAACCCCAATACTGCCAGTTCCTATCAGGACTTATAGTGTTGAGGCCAGTGGAAAGGCTATTGCCAGGGGCACTAGGCTACATAGGGATATGCTATAAACCACCAAATAGCTGTGAAATAGAGGAAGCCAAAATACTTTTGCAAATGAAGGCATCAAGGCCAGGACCAGCTGGAATGTTTGCGGGGCTCGGTCCAGGGACATGTGCGGGCCCTCGGCTCTTCCCTTCTCCGGTTCCATGTCTTCCACCCGGCATCTCCCCCTGCGTATTCCAGTCATCCTAGCTCTGCAATGGCTGTCATGTTACCTGGCACCACAGGGCATCCGGCGTCGCGACGTCACGTGACATTCGTTGTCATGGCAACGCAACCCCATTGGACATGGTGGAGCCAGGATGACGGGACTATGCAGGAAGAGATGCTGCCAGAGAAGATAAGAGTGTTACAGAGGCCCCGTGCTCTTCCCCGGTAATCAGTTTAAATGTCGTGGGGGAGAGCGCGGGGCCTCTGTAACCGCGGGGCCTCTGTAACCGCGGGGCTCGGTGCAGTGGCACCGACATCACACCGGCCCTGGTCAAAACTAGGTCATGTTTGCATAATAAGGGGATTTTAATTATAAAGGCATAGACTGGGGCAATGAGATTAGCATTACAAATGAAAGGAAACAGGTTTTGGGGGGTTCTAAAAGACAATTACATGCCCCAAATTATTGAGGAACCAACCAGGGGAGGGGCATTTAGATTTCGTTATATCAAATAATGTAGAAGTAATAAAACATATTCAAGTCTGGGATTATTTGGGAAACAATGATCACAACATGTTCTTATTTTAAATAAATGATCAAAAAACATTGGATTTGTGTAAAGCAGATGTGGTACCTATCTATATCTATACAGCACAACCAGGGAATTACAGACCTGTAAGCCTGACTTCAATAGTGGGGAAGCTACTTGAAGGTTTAATACGGGATAATATTCAGGAATACCTAATGGAAAACAAAATTATTAGTAATAGTCAGCATGGATTTATGAAGGCTAGATGCATTAGACCAGGCTAATGCAGTTGATGTGGTCTATTTAGATTTTGCAAAGGCTTGATACGTTGTCACACAAGAGTGTATAAAATAAAATAAATTGGACTCTGTAAAAACATGCACCGAATTGAAAACTGGTTGAAGGACAGAACAGAGGGTTGTCATAAATGGAACTTTTTCAGGTTGGGCTTAAGTCGTGAGTGGAGTACCTCAGGGATCGGTACTGGGACCCCTGCTTTTTAACTTGTTTATTAATGACCTTGTGGTTGGCATCGAGAGCAAAGTCTCCATCTCTGCTGATGACACTAAATTATGTAAGGCAGTGAAATCATCAGGGCCGCCAACAGGGGGGGGGGGGGGGGCAGCAGGGGTTGGCGTCCCGGGCCCGGTGAGTCAGGGGGGCCCGGCCACCCGGGCTCCCTGCCGGTCCCGTGTCCGCTGTCGGCGGCCGTGTCAGAAAAAAACCCACTGAAATGCTTGAGGAGAGGAGATCCAATCAGGGCTCTCCTCATGGGCGGAGACTAGTAGCTAATATAAGCAACTGCACAGGCGGGAGAAACGTGTTTGAGTGTTCCGAGCTGTGCAGCTGCTTATTCAAAATACACACACAAGTAAATACTGTTATCTGTACTGTCTGTCGGACTGCATTACCCTATTCTGTTGTGTGTGTACAGTATACTCTGTGTTTGTCACTGTAGTGCACTGTCGTATGTCGTCCGTCTCACCTCCCCCCCCCCCCCCCTCCCCCGTCCTACCTTCCCGGCACTCTGTCCGGGCTGTCCAGCACGGCCATCTGCAGCTGGCTCCTGTGCTGCCGCCCGGTAGTGGTGTGCTTCAGCCTGCAGGATCCCGTACGTGTCTTCCCTCCCTCAATGCCGCCCGGGCCCTAGGCCTCCGGATCCTCAGCCCCCACACCCCAGACCCTACCGACATCCTTTGCCCCCACACCCCAGGCCCTACCAACATCCTTTGCCCCCACACCCCAGGCCCTACCGACATCCTTTGCCCCCACACCCCAGGCCCTACCAACATCCTTTGCCCCCACACCCCAGGCCCTACCGACATCCTTTGCCCCCACACCCCAGGCCCTACCGACATCCTTTGCCCCCACACCCCAGGCCCTACCAGAATCCTCTGCCCCCCCCTACCGGAATCCTCCCACCACGTGTCCTCTCGCCCTCAAAGCCACCCAAGCCTTAGGCCCCTGGTTCCTCAGCCCCCCACCTCTGCCAGGCCCTACCGGAATCCTCCACCCCCCCCCCCCCCCCTCTAATGGAATCCTCCGCGGCCCATCTGCTGCAGGCTGTAGTGGCACCCGGGCCTTAACGCACCATCCTCAGCCAGGATCCTCAGCCCCCCACCCCAGGTACTGAAAGCCACGCCCTACAGGCTGAATGAAGGCCCCCCCGAGGGCGGGTTGAAGGCTCCCAAGTCCCCCATCCTCCCCCCCCACCTGGCCGAAGCCTCACTCCACAGGCCGCTTGAAGGCCCCCCCTGCGGGCCGAGTTGAAGGCTCCTGAGTCCCCCCCCAGGACCGGTTGAAGTCTCCCCCGCGGGCCGATCGAAGGCCCCCCTTGCGGACCAGTTGAAGAGCCCCCTCGGACCGGTTGAAAGGTACGGTAATTAATACTCATGAATACTGAACCCCTTACACCCATACTTAACCCCCCCCCCCTGGCCTATACTTATCCCCTTCCCCCCAGGCCTATACTTAACACCCCCAAGCCTACTTAACTCCCCAGGCCCATTGTTAACCACGCAGGCCTCTACTTAACCCCACCACACCCCAGGCCCATACCTTACCTGCCTGAGGTATCCCTGGTGTTCACTGCTCTGGGCTTGAGGCCGCTCACCATCAACCACCATCCTAGCAGCATCAGGTGAGGAGCACCTGTCCTTCTGTAAGGTTTTTACCTCCCTGAGGACAGCAACACGACATTGTAATTTCAGCACAATTGCAGATTTCTTGGTTATCTAAATATGTTCTCAACATAATATTTATTTATTTTAATATGAAGTATTTTTTTATTTGCACCTTGGTTTGAGTTGTGACTGTAAGGGATACTAATAAATCGAAGAGTTCTTGCATTAAGGGTCAAAGAACCTTCTTTGTAGTTCTGGTTATCTGATTATCTTACGTCAGATAGAGGAAACGGTATATTCTATATCTTATATTATAATGAAGCACAAAAGTCCAGTTTCCAATGTTTTTTACAGTATTATAATTACAAGAAAACATTTCATTTAAAGTTGCGTCCGAATGTTTTTCTTTTTTCTTGTTAGGTACGCTATGGGTTTTGGGGGGGGGGGGGGGGGCTGCTCTTTTCATTTGTCCTGGGCCCCATGATTTCTGTTGGCGGCCCTGAGAATCAGAGCAGGATGTAATTTCTCTCTAGAAGGACTTGGAGAGACTGGAAACGTGGGCAGGTAAATGGCAGATGAAGTTCAATACAGATAAATGTAAATGTATGCATTTGGGATGCAAGAATAAACAGGCGACTTACAAATTAAATGGGGTCCAATTAGGTCAATCGTTGATGGAGAAGGATTTAGGAGTGCTTGTAGACAGCAGGTTTAGCAATAGTGCCCAATGTCAGGCAGTAGCTGCAACAGGAAATAAGATCTTACCTAGCGTTAATTGGGGAATAAATGGAAGGGAAATAAACATAATTATGCCCCTTTATAAAGCATTAGTAAACCCCACCTTGGGTATGGAGCACAGTTTTGGGCACCACTCCATAAAAAAAGACATTATGGAACTAGAAAAAGTGCAGAGAAGAGGCACCAAATTAATAAAGGGGATGGAAAATCTGATTTATGAGGAGAGGCTTCAGACATGCGCAGTAGAGATCGTGCACGCGTCGCTAATAGAGAAGAGGTCCTGAGTGGACTAGAATTCCCAGCAGCCTCTGGGGACGGCCCTATAATCCCCGTCACATGCAGTCAGACAGCAACTAAGGCTGACAGATTCTCATGCTGCATTTTGGATACAATGTTGTGTGCAGACAGGGAGTGTCAGTTAGGAGCTGGGACACAGAGAGGGGAGGGTGTGTTTGTGCAGGGTGGAAAGTAGCCTCCTGCACTAGGCCAAAAGACTCCCCTTAGGCCCGAGCTAGACCCCACTTCCCTTAGGCCCAAGCTAGACCCCACTCCCCTTCAGCTTGTGACTGCTTTAGGGAAGGCCCCTTAGGTAGGGACTTTGCCCTGTTAGCAGTCAGTTCCGTCAGTGACACAGCTGCAGTGCTGGACCAGGAAGAGCTAGGGGTAGGAGGTGAGTGCAGGGGTCTGTGACCCACTGCATTAGGCATTATAGCAGCCCCCTAGGCCCAAGTTAGGTCCTGAGCCCTGTGACAGGGTAAATAAAAGCCACCAGTTATATGCCTGGAAAACCTATGTCTAGTCTGCAGTGCAACTGACTAGGTTAACTTCAGCTGGGAACCTCAGGACAATTAGTTGGATCCCAGCTGCCTAATCAAGGTGTGTTAAAACCCAGGCTGTAGACACATGGAGTCTGGCTGTTGAGGAGTAAGCTGCTGAGAGATTTCCTGATACAAGGTCTGATTAGCAAAGTATATGAATTGTGAACTGTCTGTCCCCTGCATAGAAAAGGGTAACCGCCTGATTTATACACTGTCTGCTAAAGAGAAACTGTTTTTGTTTGTCTGCTGAAGAAAAGCCATTTTTCTTTTGTTGCTGATGAGAAGCTATTTTTGTTTTGTGTGCTGTATATCTTTCAAGGCTAAATAAATAAGCCTTGTCAAGAAACCCGCGTGTGTAGTTGCATGTACCCTGCAACAAGCCCCTTACAGCTTGTGGTGCTACAGGGACAGGCCCTAGGTTAGGGACCTTGCCACATTAGTACCAGTGTTAGTTATGGACACAGCGGACACTGCGCTCCCCGAAAAGAAGCTTGGGCTCAAGCCTACGCCCCAAAGAGACAAGGACTATCTCCAGGGTGGGATCGCCCCTGGCGGACCCTCGTGCAAGGAAGGGCCGGATCGCAGACGGGATCACCAAGCGGCGGATCCTTTTCGAAGTTGCTTGCAGGCCCGAGTGCAGGAGCACTCGGCAGGTACCGTCATAAGTGCACCAACGAATCACCATATATTTATTCACACATAGTGGCAGCGCTGACCACGGGACAAAGGGGTTAGACTGTGGACACGGTGTGGGGGTACACGGTGATGGGCATTGGGTATACGCTCCTAAGTGGGAGTGACTGACATTTGAGACTTTGGTACAGAGTGGTACACTTATTGAGTTGATAGCATATGGTTAATGCACGTGTATTGTGTTATGTTGATGCTGCATATAGTAAACGGTTATACTTATACTACTGTGTAAGTGGTTACTATATGTGGGTCCTGTCTAGGGAACATTATACACTCCTAGAATCCTACACAGGTGGAGGCGCTGACCGAGGAAACGTTCCAGAGAATCACCCCAGGCTCTCACTAGCGGAGGCTCAGGCCTCCTGTGGGCCTGACAGGTATAACACACCACACCTGGTAACATATAGGTTTCCCCTCACATACACTGTATATGCGATTGGGTGGGGGAATACCCGTTACATACATATATAGCACACACAATCCCAGCAAACTCAAACGTCCACACCCACCTTATCTTGACTATATGCAATGTCACATAGAGTGCCACTGGGCTGTGGCAGGTGAATATAACAAACGACAGGGGGTGCCCAGTGCTACATCCAAATGACAAAACATACATGGTAATAATTACAAGAGATAATGCTTCAGTACTAATAATAATGCTAATACTAATAATAACAAAATATGTTTTTTTAGTTAGATATTTTGGCCAAAGCATCGTCGCTGCAGTCCTGCGACGTCCTTACTGAGGGACGGAAAGACCGGCGAGCTTCCATCCCTGCTGCACGGAGCCCCAGTGTTGGTTCAGACGAGAACCTATCTGCATTGGAGGGACTAATAATGAAGGACTTCCGTGTTCTTAATATCACCATCATCCACGAGGTCTGATGTGTTAGACTAGCAGCTGACAGCGGTTTCAACATTCTTGCTGTGGAGGCTTTGCCGTGCTGTTCCCGTGGCGGTGACATATATATAAAAAAAAAATATATATATACATGCCTATTTTACATTTTCGTTTGTGAGTGAGCTTGATTCCCTCGCCTCTACTTTTTTATTAAATTTATTAAGTTTTTACGCTATGGGCTGCGCGCGTTCTCTTTTTGTTTTATATAAATATATGTAACGGTATTTCTGGCCCGGCCTGACCCACCCAATCTCACATTGGCCCCTGTGGTCTAACCGGACCCCATTACAGTGTGAATATGCCTGACGGTGCACCTGCTGGCTACAGGACTCCTGAGTCTCCCGCATGATGGTGTGTGGGGAGAACCCGTCTAGACAGGCAGCTGAGGTAGTGTGTTAAGTCTCACCTAGTTCCAGTGCAGCGCCTCCACCTCAACAGGGCCCCTGCGTCCGCATGGGGATGATCCTGTTGAGGAACTCCTCCGTGGTGCTCCTCTCTGTACACTCATTCCACAGATGTACACGAGAGGATTACTGAATGAACACATCTTTATTGAATGATGTGGGCTAGCTGCCCCTCGCAGTTGAGACTTAGCCTCTCATGATTCTCCTCGCTGCTTCCCTTCAAAGGTGATTCTTTCCTTTAATAGGGATTCCCTATCCCCGCAGGGATCACTATCCTGTGCCAGGTCCCTGGACACAGTCTCCTCTGGAGTTACCGCAACTCTTCCTCTCAGCAGAACTCAGGTCTCATACCAAGACTCTCCAGCAACTCCTGCTGGGCTTGAACTAGAACTAAGAACTATACAGCAACTGTACTCGCCTTGAACTCTGACAGAACTAACTCTTTGACACAGTGCTGTGCCTTATGTAACTTCTGAGGCTGACACACCTCTGACATCACTAACCATGGAGTCAGAGCATGTGACCAGTCCCAGCCATACACAGGGCACCCCACCAGGGTGTGAGGGAAAACCTCCATGATTACTGCTGGCATTTTACATGACCGCTACATTCTCCCCCTGGTGAATCCCATAGTCCTCGCTGGGACCTAAATTTGTACACCTTCTTCCAGGAAGCACTGTAACATAGGACATAATTATGTTAACATTCACATACAAATTTTCAGAATTCCATAACAATGACTACAGTACATTCCGCCAAGCCCGCCCCGACCAGCAGCCACGAACCCGCGTAATGTGTTAGTACCCCCTAAAAATAGTGATCTGGGTCAGGTTTTCTCACCTCCCTGTTACCCATATCCAGGACCGTGACATAGTAATGCCGAGGCGACCCTCTCTCTGGCCTATAGGTCACCCTATGTTTGTGGACATTTCTCCCTATGCTCCACACTCGCATCAGGGTGTCTATCCTTTCCTCCGCCTTCTTACCTACAATGGCGCTCCCCCTATTGACTAAGTACAACTCTATAGTCTCTTGGAGCCACCTTTCCCTATTGTCCTCAATTTCATCCATCAGGGGCTCCGGAACATAGGGATACTCCAACCCGTGAGATTTTTTATACCGGACTATTATAGCCCTCTCCGCCCTACTGACCCTGGTCAGATCAGCATTACCTGCCCTCCCAGGTAACACCCATGATAGGGGCTCATCAGGATCGACTGGATCTGACAGTGTGTCGGGACCCATGGGCGCTATGTCTCTACGCTCCAGCTGAAACCACCTCTTCTGTAATTCCCTGTCCCTCTGCTCGGGTGTGAACTCTCCCTCTTTCCACCAGAAATCTACCACGTCCTCCCGCCGGATGAGGAACCGAGTACGGTCCATCCACGCGGAGTACCCTTCAAATAGCGGGGCCCACCACCGGGTCTCCTTAAATGGGTTAGGCCCTGGTTCCCTGTCGTCGTCAAATGAAAATACCCCTGACGACCTCGTGGATCGCGATGGGAACCACCTCGAGGACCCCGGAGCCTTTACTGCCGGTTGGGATGCTGTATCTGCCACCCTCAATTCTCCCTGTCCCCTTGAATCGCCCTCCGTAGCGCCACTGCGCTGCCTTTCCCCAGTCAGTCTTCCCTCTCCCCCTGGTGAATTGTCCACGTACTCCAGGCTAGGCGGTGAACCCGGTGACCGTGTGATGGGGGTAGGGGTATTAACTATGGCGGGGGTTTGGGCATAGGGGCACGGAACGGGACCCCACGGGGTTACGACCCGCTCCTGGCTGTCCGCAGACTGGTCCAAGGATGATGTCTCACCCTCCTCAGTCCTGAGATCGTCTCTCCAATCTCTGGGCCTTGTAAGTGATCGGGGACCTTCCCCCGATCGCCGAAGCGTCGCTGCTTTCTCTTCATGGGTTCCGCCATCGCCACCGGAAGTGAAGTCCTCCCCGGAACCGGAAGCGTCGCCATCTTGCGTGGGACCCCCATGCGGGATCTCTTCCTCTATGACGACATCCGGTTGCTCCGCCGTCGTTGCCGGAAGTGATGCCGTCCCTCCACGTGCGCTTTGGGCCTGGCGCGGCCCTTCCAGCGCTTCGCCGTCTGTTGTGACCAGGTAAGAGATAGGGCTTTTTGGCTTACCCGTCCGCAGGGGTGTAGGCGTCTCTCTCCCGTCTCCGCCAGGTCCTGGGATGGCGGGACTCCGTCGGTCGGGTCGCCGATCTGCGGGGGACGTCCTGCCACTCACCCCACGGGGTGTCGTTCTCCCAGTCTGCCTTTTCAGCTCCGTTTTTACTACCGCCAGCTCACGGAGGTCCTCATCTGAGTAATCCCCTCGCCCGGACTTAGGGGTCTCCGAGCGGGGTGACAGTCTCTTTTCCCCGAACGCGGGGGTTGGTTCAGCCGCCTCAATCGCCAGTGACCCAGCCGACTTGACCGGCTCCAGTCCCTTGTTTCCGGGACTCGCGCGGTTGCTCCATAGCGCGCCCGGGGACTCGGCGGAGCGCCTTGTCACGTCCACCGGGGGGTCAGCAGGCTGTATAGGAATGAATGTGGGCATAGGCCTCAGGTACAAAGTCCCGCAATGAGGGCAACGTGCCGCTGTATTGACCGTGCCTCCGGGCAGCCCGCATTGTAGGCAGAGCCCGACCACCGTCTCGGTGCCAGCCACCCGTACCACCAGTAGCCCGCCGGGTACTGAGTAGGGCTGGGTGGAGACCATCGTGCCCACAGTGGAGGAGCAGGCCATTCTTTGTACAGGAGCCACTTCTTGTACAGGTCTCTCCTTCTCAGTGGTTCCTCGCAACTGACTGATGGAAGTTGCTGGATCCGCCACTCCCTGCTTCGGCTCCTCCCTTCTCTGACAGAGCTGGAACCCGCCCCCAGGGGTTGCAATAATGGGCGGGTCCCACAGGGGAATATCATGCCCCTTAATTAAGGCCGCACCTCTCTCAGTCCTGGTGGGCGCGGTTAGCGTTTTCGCGCCAATTTCCCCACAAGGGTGGGGGTCTTTTCCCGCGGCTAGTTCCC
Source organism: Ascaphus truei (assembly GCF_040206685.1). Lineage (NCBI taxonomy): Eukaryota > Metazoa > Chordata > Amphibia > Anura > Ascaphidae > Ascaphus > Ascaphus truei. The sequence goes on from NC_134483.1 coordinate 541,776,018, forward strand.
GCCTTCTCCTGGCAGCCGCCCTCTGTGCAAGATAACCATCCTTTTTGCACGGCTCTTCCACGGCCGGAACTACTTTTTGTAGTGGCGCCGTCTGGATATCAGTCCCTGGGCCCAGTGGGTGCATTCCCACAGGCCATAGTTGAAAGTCACTCCCCCTGGTAGAAATCAGGGGAGGGTCCCATAAACTAAGCGGTTGACTCAGCACAGGGGCTGAGTTAGTCACTGTCCATCCCGGCGCAGCCATAGCTTTCGCGCCATGCCCCCCTTCAGGGCGGGGCTCTGCTGTTCGCGCCATTCCCGGCCAGCTTTTTGCAAGTCCTGCACCAGCCACATTTTCTGTAACTGTC